>NC_069499.1:959431861-959529361 GCF_027579735.1 Bombina bombina
CATCTCCACCCTGGTGCTAATGCCTGGCATCCGCTTGTTGTTGTGGCATTCTCCTCCTGGCTACTTTTGTATCTTATCTGCTGATCAGTTTGATTGCACAAGCCAGCCGCAAACTAGCTGACAACATCTGAACTTATATTACAATCCAATTACATAAAATATGGTCATGTGGGAGACGGAAGGCAAACAGAAGGAGGAGGTGGTGCAGGTGGCATCTTATTTCAGAACTTATAACTCTAAGGTCAAAGGTTTAAAACTCACCTGAATTTTTAATACTTCCTGCTAGAGGGCTTGCGTTCTGCACATCTTAATGCACTGAGGGGTTTAATTTAACCCCTTCAGTGTTAGAGCTCATTTCACACCCTGTGCTAGTTGTTTGACATTAAACATCACTATGATTATTTTTTTCTATGAGGTACCTACTCAAATTATATCTTGTTTTTTTGCAGATCCGTCAGTTAGAAGATAACTTTAGTTTGCAGCAATATCTTAATATGGGAAAACACCACCATATGAAATGCAAAAATAAAAAAAAAATGTTTTTGTTTCTCTATCTCATACATATAAAATAACTGCACCAAAAATCATCCTATATTTAATTTCACAAAATATCACATACTTTTAAACTCACCCAGTTTGCCCTGAAAACAAAACCACAAAATAAAGCTAGCGGTTGCTGCTAGGAGACGCTTATTTCTATGATCATCACCTGACAGTTACAACAAAATGAAACCCCTTATTTAAATGGTGGGGCCTCTCTGTTTCAAATGTGGGGTCTTATGATATACTTCTATTGTATTTAAGTCATAAAAGCCTCTTAAAAATCAAGAAAACTTCAGAAATATAACCAATGTTGTGAGGTATTTATAATTTTTATGACAATCATCTTGCACCTGGGCCGATACAGGACCACCATTTTGAAATCTTAAGAGTGCTGTTTTGAAATAAGGAGTCTCAAGGATTGTCTGTGTATTGGGGTGGATAACACAAGGGATACCCCTCTGATGTTGGTCCGTATGCTTATGTCTCTGTCATGGGATAACTGTTGCTATGGTGACCATCTGATAGCCACTAGACCATATTACTGACAGAAGGGCCTCTTTCAAAATGGGGCCACTTACCCATTGTACTGCTTATTATGGGTTGCTATGGCAATAACATAAAAAAATGCCTACTAATAACAGGTGCAGAAGAGGTGTATCTAAAATCTTGTGCAGTGCATCCTTCCACTTAAACACAGTACTGGTGCGTAATTGGATTAGGCTACTACCTTACTATTAGAGGGACTGTAAAACACCCTTTTTCAAAGAAGGGAATTTGCTCTTTCACATAAAGGCTCTCACTACCCTGTAATTAAATCAGCCCCCCACCACTGTAAATTGCCTAGATTTGATTGGGCCAGGCCACAGTGATCAGCTACATCCCAAGGAGACAATTGACCCCTCATTTCAAAGGAAGATAGTCTGTTGTTTCAAAGGATGGAATATTTGTCCCTCTAGCACAAACAGCGGGGTATAGGGTCTCCATTAGAGCCCTGCTCCCTCTCATGGTCTGGGTGATGAGATATAGGTTTCAATGCCTTCCCCCCCTGCTGCAACTTCAGTAATGGAAAATCACAGATTACCTTTGATCCCTGCTGCTGGGGACTGCATTATACCTTCAGGCAACGTGAAGGTAAACGCTATGAGGCCCATTTATCAAGCTCCGAATGGAGCTTGAGGGCCCGTGTTTCTGGTGAGCCTGCAGGCTCACCAGAAACAGCAGTTATGAAGCAGCGGTCTAAAGAATGCTGCTCCACAACCCTGTCCACCTGCTCAGAGCAGGCGGACAGAAATCCCGAAAATCAACCCGATCGAGAATGATCGGGTTGATTGCGTTGCACCAGCAGCTCACAAGAGCTGCTGGTGCAATGCTGAATACGGAGAGCTTATTGCTCTCTGCATTCAGCGAGGTCTGTAGAACCTGATCCGCGCTGTCGGATCAGGTCCGACAGACCTTTGTTAAATAGGCCTCTATGTTATTTTCTCTATTCAAGTTGTTAATATTCCACAGATGTCCATGATAAATATATATTTAACCCTTAATATTTAAGTCATATTTAAAATATTTAAAAACCTTAACCACTTGGGAGACAATCAGGAGTAGCATATGAATGTAATTGGTAATCACTAGACATGTCCTGCTCAAGACCGGCATGGGAGTGTGCTTGATGTGCACTATGCAAACTTAACTTTATGTTTAGCATATATATATATGTATATATATATGTATATATATATATATATATATATATATATATATATATTTATATATATATATATATATATATATATATATATATATATATATATATATATATATACTATAGTTTTAGCCAGTGAGAAAATGTTATTAGTCCACTCAATATCAAATATCAAGACTGATAACCACATACATTCTAGTTTTTTTAGAGGAAGTAGAAAATGCACAATATTCATATGTACTTTACAAGAAAGTCAGGCAAAATTAATAATGAATGTATTTTCGATTAGCTATTTGTTTACCTTGGTTAATTAAACATTTTACACAGAATTTGACTTTGAGATTAATGTCCTTTTAACAGAATTTCTGAGTCCATTTAGTCCAGTCAGGGGAAATATCATGTGTGGCCTTTTATTTGAAACATTTTGCAAAATATCCTTAAATGGACATTACAGAGAAATTGTAATCCCCCCCCCCCCCCACAATGTTAATTCTGCATAGTACAAAAATTAATATTCATGTTGCCCCCTTTTTTTTTAGTAATTTTAATTCTGAAAAATGTGTTTTTTTCTACTTATCCTAGAGAGGCTGAAGTTCATGCTGATATCATAAACTTGACCCTGCAACACTCAATAATGGCCTGATCAGTACAATATCTTATGTATATCTGTCTGTAATTGCCACAGTAAACATAAGTTAAAGAAAATACCACAAAACTTGATTTAAATAGAGTATGCAATTTTAGACAACTTTCAATTTACTTCTTTAACCAAATTTGCTTTGTTCTCTTGGTATCCTTTATTGAAAAGTAAACCTAGATATGCTCATATGCGCTCAGGAGCCTGCACGTGACTTTAGCACTCTGTGTCTACAGTGTTAGGAATAATATATTACATTAGATAAGCCCATGAAAGGGCATTTGGGGCATCTTTAACTCTTTACTGCTGTGCAAAACACTCTGAAATGGCCACAAGAGACATTTTAAAGGTTTATTAACATACGCAGTATTAACTAATTAAAGCTCTCTGTTCGATGGGCAGTATACAGTGGACAGAGCACATATTTACATGTGTATAAGTTCATAAACATATGTACTTGTGTTGTATACATGATGTCCTGTACAGCTAAGGGGATCTGCAAGAAAAGTCACAACAGGTCCTGAACATCTATAAATGGCGTTTTTTTTATTTCTGTTTTAATATTTGATTTTAAGTCACAATAGCACTGTTGTGATTGTAACTAACAGCACTGGCGTCTTTTAAGTTGGGATTTAAAGGGGATCATGCAATCTCAACTTTTATAGGAACCTATTGTAAACTGCTTCCATCCGCACTACGCTTCCATCCACACCACTGCTAAACCATTTGATTGCATCCTTTATGTTGTCAGGATGGACAGACTGCGTATTTTTTTCTATCACTATATGGTCACTTTTAAACTTTGACAGGTATTATATATTAAAGTGAAGGTAAACATTGGTGAATGAAAGCCCGTTTTTTTTTAAATACTATTAAAAACAGGTGCACTTTTATTCATCAAAGTTTACAAAGCAGCTGTTTTGATTAAAAACTTACCTTTTTTATTTTCACAGCTACAGCAGCTTTCCCCTCCTAGAAATCCTTTCTTCACACGTCAGCAATGACTCATTTGGATTCCTCCAATCACGATTTTCTCCCCAGGGTGGTTATTGCCTGAGGCCATGCTGTGATTGGTGGAAGCCAGATTAGTCATTGCTGACATGTGAAGAGAGGATTTCCAGGAGGAGGAAGCTGCTCTGGCTGTGAAAAAAACAAAGGTAAGATTTTAATCAAAATGGCTGATTTGTAAACTATTATGAATGAAAGTGCCCCTGTTTTTAACAGTATTTTTAAAAAATTGACTTTCATTCATCAAAGTTTACCTTCACTTTAAAGCAAATATTTGTGGCGCGTTCTTAAAATAAGTTTGGTGACTATGGGTTTCTATGACTAGGAATATCTTCTTATACTAGATTTTAACTTTACTGAAACTGTAAAGCGTTTCACCACTGTCTTGCAACCTAGTAGACCCTCAAACAAAATTGCGCCTTTGTTTTTTTGTTTTTCTAGGGGAAGCGCTTCCATGTGTCCAGACACGTTCACACCAGTCTAATTTAAAGATTGTGTGACTATATTATTAAATTTGTAAACTGGAATGTGCCTTTAATGACCATGAGTTCAATATTACAGTATATAGAAAAAGTGTCTACATCCTGACAACATAAAAATTGCAATCTAATGGTTTAACAGTGGCATGGACGGAAACAGATTACAATAGGTTCCTATGAAACTCTCGATCACCTATGAAAACTCAATTGTAAAGACACCAGTACTGTTAGTGGCAATCATGACATTACGAGTGCTACTTAAAATCAAACATTACATTTTTTTTTAAAAAAAACAAGCCATTTGTAGATGTTGCGGTCCTGAAGTGACTATTGAAGTATGCGCATCATGCCAAGATACATAATGTATTTATATGGTTAATCAGTGTTGAGGATGTATTCTGGTGACAAAAGGTTAATGCTACACTTGTATTTTCCTTGCAGAGTGAACAAAGAGGTTACTTGAATAAACCTTTCCTGTAACTTTAAGAGGTGGGAATGAGCTATTGTATCAGTCAGCTTTGTGTGACCTCCCAGTTTCTATTTAGAAAAAAGGTAATTAACACACGGAAAAACCTATGCAGGAGCTTTTCTGTTGAAAGGGGTTTAAATACAATTTTGCATTGCTATTACTCAAGAAACTTGAAAAACAATTTGTACGGAAAGCCAAAAGCCATTTCTGGGACAAATTGCCAATAGATTGTGATCAACCCCAGTGTTGCAAGCACTGCTGCCATAGAGTGCTAAAGACCCGTGCACGCTCCTGAGCTTCAATGAGCCTAGCTAGGTATATTCTTCAACAAAGGATGCCAAGAGACAAAAACACATTTAATAACAGAGGTAAATTGGAAAGTTGTTTAGAATTGCTTGCCCTGTCTCAATCATTAAAAGTTTAATTCTAACTTCACTTTTCCTTTAATGTCCTGTTAATGTAGAATAAGAAAGCTTGCATATAAATTCACTATTATATAAAGATTTTTTTTTAAACTAAACATCATACAATGCTATTATGTGTGTGTATCCAACTGTGAAAGAAAAGCTAATTAATTAAAACGATGAAGTAACTTGCCTAGAAAATCTTTCACAGTATTTGCTGGAGGGGTTATTTTATTTTTCGGAGTGCTTGTTTCATTGCTGTAATTACAGTCACATATCATAAATCTGTATGAATTCCACACATTTAGTAACACATAATTAGACTCTCTTATGGATGTAGAAATCAGTCAAGATAAATTAACTTTGTTTTATAAGTAGCAGACAACTCTCTACAATTAAAAGGGGCATTGGAAGTCAAAACTAAAAAGACATGAATCCCAAGTTTTTTCTTTCATGATTTAGAGCATAAAACTTTACAATTAACTTTTCTCGAATGTACTTCTTTTAGGCGGTTCATTCACTATCTAAAGTAGCAAAATAATAAAAAACGTGTAAAGCTATTACATATTTTTGTAATATTTGCTACTAGAAATTAATGCAAAGAACCTTATGTGTTTAAAAAAAATTCCCTTTATGTGTTTCCACTGACTTTTAATGCAGCTGCAGAATATCTTAATATTTGGGTAAGTATAGTGCTCTTTGAGGTTTATATTAGTATTGGAAATGGCAGGGATTGCTCGTTAAAACCACAGTCCATTATTATTATTAAGAACATGTCCATTCCAGGGATGAACCTGTAAGAACAGTAGGTCTGCTTATCTAATCTCTCTATTTACACAAAGGCCAATTTTCATAAATTGGGGTCTTTTCAGTGAGCAAAACTAGCTATTTTAGATAAAAGAACTATCCTAAAGCATCAGTTTCTGGTACATATTAAAATATGTAGCTAAAATTATAGCTTACTGGGAACAAATTAAGAGGAAAGTAAATTTACAGCACTGTGTCCATTTAAATAGCCTTTAGCAAATACATTCTAAAGAGAAGAATACGTAAAGAGACATTGTACACTAGATTTTTCTTTGCATACATGTTTTGTATATGATCAATTTATAAAACCCATCTGGTTGTGTTTTTGTAAAAATGTAGAGTTTTGCTTATTTTTAAATAACATTGTGCTAATTTACAGACTCCTAACCAAGACCCAAAGTTTTAGATGTTTACTGATGTACACAGACTTTACATTGCTTCTGTTTGTATAATGGGTCTTTTCATATGCAGGGGAGGAGGGAGGTTCTGCTCTCAGCCCCTTGCAGTGGGTGTTCCAGGCTAATCTCATAAACAGAGTGAAATTGTGAGCTTCTAAGTAAGTTTTTAAAATGTTTTATACTGGATTTTTATATCAGTATCTGTGCATATTATTTTTTATAGTAATGTCTATTACATGCAGTTAAATGAAAATTGGTGTAAACTGCAATAGCACTTAAATGGACAGTAAAGTCATAATTAGAGATTCATGATTTAGACAGAACATACAATTTTAAACAACTTTCCAATTTACTTCCTTCTCTTGTTATGCTTTGCTGAAAGGTTTATCTAGGAAAGCTCAGGAGCAGCAAAAAACCTAGGTTCTAGCTGCTGATTCGTGGCTGCATTTATATATCGATTGTCATTGGCTCATTCTTGTGTTCAGTTAGAAACCAGTAGTGCATTGCTGCAACTTCAACAAATGATACCAAGAGAATGAAGGAAATTTGATAATAGAAGTAAACTGGAAAGTAATGTTCTACCTAAATCATGAAAGAAAAATTATGGGTTTCATGTACCTTTAATCTGAACTTCAAATGACTAGTAGATTTTTTTTTTCTGACAAATTTCAAAGTTATGGCTGTTTCCACTCCCCCTGTATCATGTGACAGCGATCAGCCAATGACAAATGCATATATCTAAATTCTGGGAATTCTTGCACATGCTCAGTAGGAGCAGGTGACTCAAAATCTGTAAATATAAAAAACTGCACATTTTATTAATGGAAGTAAATTGGAAAGATGTTTTAAATTGCATGCTCTATCTGAATCATTAAAGTATCATTTTGACTTCTGTCCCTTTAAAGGGACAGTCTACTCCAGAATTTGTATTGTTTAAAAAGATAGATAATGCCTTTATTACCCATTCCCAAGTTATGCACAACCAACATGGTTAGATGAATACATTTTTTACATCTTTGATTACCTTGCATTTAAGCCTATGCCGACTACCCCACAATTTCAGTTCTTTTGACAGACATGCATTTTAACCAATTAGTGCTGACTCATAAATAACTCCACTGGAGTGAGCACACATAAACTAGCACTGTCTAAGTGCGAAAAAGTGTAAAAATGAGACGGCCTTAGAAATTAGCTTATTCGCCTACTTAGGTTTAGCATTCAACAAGGAATACCAAGAGAACACATCAAATTTGATGATAAAAGTAAATTGGAAAGTTGTTTAATATTGCATGCCCTATCTGAATCATAAAAGTTTAATTTTGACTAGACTGTCTCTTTAACGATACATGGTGATGGCATGTTAAATATCAGTTGACTGACAAGAGTTGCCATTGACTTTTAATAAAGTGTCAGCTCAAGTTCTTGCTAGTAAATGAATGCTTGATTCTAGTGAAACTAAGGAAGAATGTGAGATTAGAGGTGATGTCATAGTATCCTGCATCCTGACTGCTCTTAGTGACCTAAACCAATACAGGATTCTCAAACCTGGGTATCTGTCCATCAGTCATCAATGTAGCGCAGGAAAGAAAGTGGTTCAGCAGTGTGCGGGATCTGAGTGGCGCTAGCTGATTGATGTATGTAGCAGTTACACTGA
Source organism: Bombina bombina (assembly GCF_027579735.1). Lineage (NCBI taxonomy): Eukaryota > Metazoa > Chordata > Amphibia > Anura > Bombinatoridae > Bombina > Bombina bombina. The sequence continues at coordinate 959,439,960 of NC_069499.1, forward strand.
TATATATACAGCAAAGCATTAGGGCAGCTTCATTACAAAAACATTATAAACAGATCAGGTGATTGCTTTTACTTCCTTTTCTAAGCCATTACAATCTGTTTAAATTGGTTAAAGGGACAGTATATATATATAAACAATGCTGTCAATGCATGAGCGGCAATGAAAGATGTTTGTACTTCTGATCCCTATTATGCTAAGTAAGAGTCTTTCTTTATCTAATTTTCATTGCTCCTTTGTAGCCACAGTACCTGGCAGGCTACCAATCAATTTCTTTCATGTAAATCAGGTAATATGGTTATAGAGAAGACACAAAGTAAATATTGTTCAAAGGCACTAGAAAACTACCTGTATATGTTTTCTAATAGTTTCATAGAGTGCAAGAGGCCTCTTGTGTATCTTCTAATGGATTGGAATAGCCCCTAGAGAGTTTACAAACTAGGTCTATATAAATATAATTTAATTTAAGTAACAAAAAGATTAATGACATACTTTAAATTCTCACTCAAAAGTAATAGAGTACGAATTTCCTAATGTCACTGTTTAATTCAGTTTTCAAACACAACACTTCCCTAACCAAGAAGTTGCATGCAATTATAACTGGAAGAAAATTAGCACCAGCTTAACCAGGAGCTCTTCATTCACCAAGTGGTTCATAGTTTGAGGGAAAAGAATGCAGAGTTTAAAGGGATATGAAACACACATTTTCTCTTTTATTAAAAAAAAAAAAAAAAGTTTCCAATTGACTTCTTTAATCAAATTTATTTGCTCTCAGATTCTTTATTGAAAAGATACATAGGTAGGAGTCTGGAGTACTATATAGCAGGAAATAGAGCTGCCATATAATGCTCCAGACCAATGCACGCTTCTAAGTTTACGTGCCTGCTTTTCAAAAAAAGGTACCAAGAGAACAAAGATAATTGGATAATAGAGGTAAAGTAGAAAGTTATTTAAAATTGCATGATCATTGCATTTAAGACAATTTTTGGGTTTCATGGCCCTTTAAGATATATACATTCTACAGGAAACTACTGCAGGTATTCATTGCCCTCTAGGCTAAAATACCATACAGACCAATATCTGGAACTACAGCTCCCACAAACCCCTGCTGCCAAATCACTAAAGAGCATGATATCACTTATTTTTGTCCGTTGTTTGTTCTGTTCTGCATGCTTGAAAAATCTTTATACCTCAACAATAGCTCTACAAATAAAATATAATAATAATCCCTGTATCTTTAAATAAACAAAAGAAAACAATTTAGCATTTTTTTTCACTGTAGGTTTGGCTAAGCAATAGGAAAAAGTGCCTCTTCCCATTTTCAGCATTTCCAGTGCCCATAAAACTGACCATTTCAAGAAATTAATTAACGCAGAAAACAAGATTTATTATTGTAAAAAAATCTAGCAGAACCAAAATGCAACAAAGCTGCTATTTTATATATGAAGCACATCAACTTTAATAAAATGATGTTTGATGTAGGTCTATTAAATAAAATAAATTAACTAATTTAGCTCTGCTAGTTCTCAAATTGCTTGACTCCCCAGCATGAAAACGATAAATACATTTGCTATGTCTAATGTAAGTAAATCCACTTTCAGGGACCATAGAAGCAAATTAGGCTTAAATATTGTGTTTTCTGTCTACCTTTTGAGACTAATTTTGTGAAACTATGCATTAGACTTCTAGCTTAAATTGTCATGACTGCATGAACCAAAATCAAATTATATTTTTGAGATCACATTACCTTGCAAAATCAGACTAGCTAGTTTTAGATCCCAATAACTTTCAAAATTGAAATAATCTTAAAGTGATACTAAACCCTATTTTTCTTTCATTATTCAGGTAGAGAATACAATTCTAAACAACATTCCAATTAACTTTTATTATCTAATTTACTTCATTCTTTAGATATCTTTTGTTGAAGAAATAGCAATGCACATGGGTGAGCCAATCACACGAGCCATCTATGTGCATCCACCAATCAGCAGCTACTGAGCCTATCTAGATATGCTTTTCAGCAAAGTATATCAAGAGAATGAAGCAAATTAGATAATAGAACTAAATTAGAAAGTTGTTTAAAATTGCATGCTCTTTCTAAATCATGAAAGAAAAAATTTGGGTTTCATGTCCCTTTAATTAGTCGTAGCATTTTAAATCCAATAAAATCTAAATTGATTTGCCAATGAGAAAAATGTTTCTTAGCTATTTTCATAGATTTCTTTTCACAATTACAATTTTCATGCATGCTCATTTTATAAGTTAATGAATATGATTCATTATAATAAAGTAAAAACATACTGCTCAGATTACACTTTTATAGTAAAAAAAAAATTGCATGCGCTAATTTGTTAGAGGATGTAATTTTAGCACTAGCAGCCTTGCATAGTTAAAATACTGCTTGGGACCCGAAGAGAACTGATGGTCTCGAACAAACATGGCTGGTGAACCAATCAGCAATGGCCATCTCTTACCTGTGTTGTGCAACTGTCGCTGTTGATTGGGTCACACGCAGTTATATTGGTTCCTGAGTGGTACTCTATGTGTTTAACCCATTTGTGGTTGTAGGGTCTCTAATGAACTAGAGAATGCAATTTTTACTATCAATACTGCAAGATACTCCCATTATGTAAGACTATCAATAAGGATGATCATTTATTATTTTGCTTTTATATAATTTACTAGTTAGGCTGAGCAGGTTTTAAAGGGACTTGAAACAAAAAAAATATTTTTGATTGAGACAGAACATACAATTTTAAAAAAGTTTTCCAATTTACTTCTATTATCAAATTTGCTTTGTTCCCATTATATTCTGTGATGAAGAGATACCTAGGTAGGCATCTGGAGCAATACATGATAGGAAATAGTGCTGCCCTCTAGTGCTCTTGCAAATGAAAAACATTCTTGCAAAACTGCTGCCATATAGTGCTTCAGTAATGGGCAGGCTCCTAGGTTTTGGTCCCTGCTTTTCAAGAGACCAAGAGAACAAAGAAAATGTGATAATAGAAGTAAATTAGACATTTTGTGTATTAGATGTTGGCTTTCCATGACTTCCATTTGAGGGCGGGGCTGACAGACACGCTGCACAGCTCCATGGTGGCTACGAGTCACCCAACCAAGAAAATGTTCCCTACGGCTACCTCCCGTTTACCCGGCCTGGTTCTGGGATTGTCGGGGACAGAGGCTTGCGTCTGAAGCCGTAGCTACGGAAGTCTCCTTGTTGGCGGATATTGCCCGGTGGTAAGGAACCACACCCCACGCCGAAGGGTTAGAGGAGAAGAACCTGGGTCAGATCCACCCAGCGGTTTACCCTCAGAGCTCCAGAATTGATGAGGATTGGTGGGAGTCGTCCGGTCCCTTGCTTGTTACAGCCACTGGTAGGTCGGGCTTCGTGGGTGGCATCCCCTCCTCGCGGTGAAGAGCTCTAGACGACAGCTACAGTTACTCGCTGGCATGCGAGGCTCCGGTCTGGCCTCAGTCACCCTGAAGCAGTGGTGCATAAAGAAGCTGTTGTTTGATTCACATGCTGGGAAATTACAGCAATATGAGATAGCTTTTAATTACGAAGAGCAAGTTTGCCCGATGCTAAGTCAAATTTAAAGAAGTGAGTTAACCATTGTCTACCTAGAGATCACGATCAGGCTCAGTAGGAGTAAGTTGGCACAGCAGGTACATTTCTTTTTTTCTCAAAAAAAAAAAAAGAGGCCATGTGTTATGGATTGCTGTTCCTAATATCTTGTGCAGCTGTTTTTTTTCCCCTGGCCTCTTCCAAGAATTTTGTGTTTAATATCCAAGAATTTGATATCATCATTTGACAGTCTGGTTTTTTGTTTTCCTGTTAGACTTACCTGGACGCTGCAATTTTTCTGTCCTTAACATTCTGGGAAGTCTTTGTTTTTGTTTTGGGGTTCTCCTGTCCCCATTAAGAACTTGACCTACAAGATTTCAGAACTTTGCTTTATTTTTTGGGCAGATTGTGTTTCTGCTACCTAATTGATATTTTCTACATATAAATAATATTCTGATATGCAGTGTTAAACCTAGGTATATGTTTTTTCTAGATACAAGTTTCAAATAATATGTATAATAATATAGCTAATGGTTATGGTTATGGTTATTTTACCTGATTTTCTGCTCAAATTGGGAAATATATATCTTATCTTGTTTCGTGCAGTATAAGTTCTGAATAATTTAACATGATTGGGGTTGCTATTTCCTCCTGTCTAGAGTCTAAACTATATTACTTTTCAGGAATAAGGCTCTGAATACATATTTATTTAGCACACAAAAAAAAACCACAGAAAAAAAGAAGGGGGGAAAAAAAGGGAATTTCTTCACTGTTTATAAAATTTATAGCTAGAAGGTGTTTTAGTTCTAGCTAGATCACTTTTATGTGAATTCACAGTTTAAAATTTAATTGCACAATTAGCACTTAATTCACACTTTTTTGAGCTCATGGAAAGGTATATTACACAGTTGAAACAAAACTGTCCTATAATGCCGCCAAAAATTAAAGACAGGAAGAATAAGAATATAGAGGTTTCTTCTGAAGTATTGATAGATACATCCTTATCCACTGTGGATACACAATCCTTAGTCTCTCAACTATCAGCCATGTTTACTCCCCGGTTTGATACTATTAAAAAAGAGCTTAATAATATATCATCTGAGATTGTATCTTTGGCAAACGAAGTTAAACAATTCTCGGTAAGAATGAATGAGGCTGAGGGGAGAATCTCTGAGCTAGAGGACTTAGTTAATACCCAAGAAAGTGTAGTCCTAAAACAGGACTCTAAGATATTGAATTTACAATTGCGCCTGGAGGATCTTGAAGATCGCTCCAGGCGCAATAATATTAGAATTGTTGGTCTCCCAGAAACTTCCCAGTTTGAGGATCTTCTGAAATTCACTTCTTTTTCACTTCCCCAAGCACTAGGTATCCCTTCACACCAGCTCCCATTGATAGTAGAAAGGGCACATAGGGTAGGTACCAGAAAACCTCCCCAAGGTAGTCATCATCGAAATAGAATGTGTATTTTTAAGTTGCTGAGGTATCAGGATAAAGTGGAACTCTTGAAACTAAATAGGAAAAACGAGTCATTTATATTTGACAATAACAAACTCCTATTATTTCAAGACTTCTCTCTTGAAACCTCTGCCAAGAGGAAATTAATGACACTGTTCTGCACCAAAATTCTACAAAAAGGTCTTAAAGCATGGATAACTTACCCTGCTAAGATAATTGTGGAAGATAAAGATAATAGACGGACAATCAATAATAGCCAAGAAGCTCAGGAATTTATTGACACTATCTTGTATTAAGGGTATTCTTTGTTTTAAGATATACTGTAAAGTTTACATGGGTATAGCTACGTTATCCAGTAAAATAAACGGTACAGTAAGGTTTTACTTTGCCAGTGGTTTTCTTTTTACTTTTTGTTTTTCGATTAAAAACTGGTTTAGGCTAATCATATTGTGGAAAAGAATGAATCAGCTCAGGTTGTTTTTTAATGTACAATTTATAGGAAATATTAATGTTTTTTTTTTTTTCTTTTCTTTTTTTTTCTTCTCTCTCTCTCTCTCTCCCCCCCCCCCCCCCGTCTTTTTGTCCTGATCTCTTTGTATTATTTAGCTGTATAGTGGTATTAGAACTAAATGTCCGTAATTACAGACAAGATTAATATTCTCTCATGGAATGTGAGGGGTATTACTTCCCCTAGAAAGTGTAAACGTATTATCAATGATTTACCAAAATGTAACCCTGATGTTGTAATGCTCCAGGAAACGCACCTTAAGGAGATAGAACTGCCTAAATTAAGATGCAAATGGGTAGGGGAACTTGTAGCGGCGCCGGCAGTGAAAAGGAAATCTGGAGTAGCAATTCTTTTTCATAAAAATCTAGATCATAAAATAATTAATATTCAAGCTGATCCAGAAGGAAGATATATTATTCTCCATGTACAGCTTAATGGTTGTAATTATATCCTTTGTAATGTGTACGGCCCGAATACCTTTTCGCCACTCTTTTGGGATAATAATAAACATAAAATATTCCCCTTTACTGGGGGGAATTTAATATTAGGGGGATTTTAACATGTCCATCTGTCCTGAGTTGGATAGATTATCGTTAAAAAATGTTAGGGGATATCACAAAACTGCAAAATACTTTAAATTTTTTTGCCATGAACTAAGTTTAGTAGATATCTGGAGATTAAAAAACCCCCACTTACGAAGCTTTACTTGTGAATCAAAAGTTCACAAAACGTTTTCCAGAATAGATATTTTATTTATTTCTAAACCATTGGCTTCCTGTAGAACGGAGGCTAATATTAATGATATTGTGATATCAGATCATGCGACAATTTCAGTTACCTTGTTGGCAACAGCCTCCCCGAAGAACCAAGCTCCACCCTTCTTCTTCCCTCATTTTCTAGTAAATAACTCGAGATTCATTAATTACTTAAAACAGAAGTGGAAGGATTATTCTACATTTAATATTGCCCAATTCAATAAAATTGAGATTTTCTGGGAAGCCACGAAAGCGGTAATAAGGGGGGAAATTAAATCATTTCTCTATACCTGGAGGAAAAAAACTTTGGCTTTTGAATTACAGTTAGCCGCGCAAGTTAAAAACGCTTTTAGAAGTTATTATATAAATAGATCCTCTAGCAATTGGGATAAGTACTGTAAGGCTAGAAGAGAAAGAGATATTTTCTTAAGGCAGAGATCTCATGAAGAAGAACAGAAAATCGACCACCAGTTTAGAGGAATCTATGGTAATTCAGCAAAATTTTTGGCCAAACTAGTAAAAATCAGGAAAAATAAAAATCTTATTCTAGCCATCAAAGATAAAAATGTAACTTATATTGACTCTGATGATATGAATAAAGTCTTTTTTAAGACTTTTCAACAATTATATGCAGAAACAGAGGTAAATTTGGATAATTTCTCAAATTTTTGGACTAAAATTAAAATACCCAGTATTTCAGATGAGGAACTGCAAGCTTTAAATCAACCAATAGCAGAGGAAGAGTGGGGATGGCCGGGGTAGACTAGATTTAAAGGAGATAGTTACAGTATTTAACTTTTTTTATTTTGACTCAGAAGGGAATTCCCAATAATTTAAGGAAGTAGTGTGGAACTAGATCTTAGAAATAAACTATAGTTTGAACCAGGCATAATAATATCACACATTGTACACTTAATTCACATTTAATATAAATATCACTCACTAGCTGGACGGTAAGACTGGGATTTATATTATCCCAGTTTCTCTTCCCTTTTTTCTTTTTTTTTCTTTTTTTTTTTCTCTTCCTCTTTTTTGTTTTTTTCATACACGCTGATATCACATCACAATCCCTATCACTTTTTTTTTTTTTTATGCACGTCTTTAAATGGAAAAAATTGTCACCCAAATGAAACATCACTCCCCGCTATGCCTGCAAAAGCCAAAGATAAAAAATCTAGGGCCACTGATATCAGCACTGATTCAGTGGAAGTGTCCACACTCCCTTTTGATACACAAAATCTAGTATTACAGCTAAGTAATCTCTTCTCCCCGCAATTTGATATTATTAGGAGAGAACTAGGCACTATTTCTTCGGATTTAACTACATTAAATACTGAAGTTAAACAGTTCTCCAATAGAATGATAGAAGTGGAAAGTAGAGTGTCTAACCTAGAGGATTTAACTAATACCCAAGAATCACTTTTGACTACCCAAATCTCCAAAATTCAGAATTTGCAAGCACGTCTGGACGAGATGGAAGATCGCTCCAGACGTAACAACATAAGAATAGTTGGGCTCCCGGAAACCCCTGATTATTTAAAATTGATAGAATTCACCAGTAAGGCTCTACCACTAGCTTTAGGATTCCCTGCTCATCTTTTGCCCCTCCCAATTGAGAGAGCACACAGAATTGGAGTTAGGAGCCCTAATGAAGAAAATATAGCCAGACCCAGAATCTGTATATGTAAATTGCTAAGACACCAAGACAAACTAGAACTCTTAAGATTATATAGGAAAATTTAGAGGTTCTCTATAGGAGGTAAAAAGATTTTATTGTTTCAAGACTTCTCTCTAGAGACATCTCAGAAAAGAAAGGTTATGGCACCTCTATGCACATCTTTGATAAAAAATGGCCTCCAAGCACGTATACTGTACCCAGCTAAGATTTTAGTTGAGGAAGGTGGAAAGAGATATATGCTCAAAAACTTAGCTGAAGCAAAATAGTTCATAAAGACTAAACAATTATCAATAAATGTAGCCCCAGATGTACAAGTAGTAACAAGAGATTGTTCGGCTATAGTAGATTCTTAGAATGCTTAAAGTCAATCTGAAAGTTAAAGTCAAAAGCTTATTGAAATATGTTTAGTTTAAAGATATGATATTGTCATGTATGATATTATATTTTTGTAGAGAGATTTCCTCTCCTGGGTTTTTTTTTTTTTTTTTCTCCTCCTCCCCCCCTGTCTCCCCCCCCCCCCTTAATGCTGAAGGGTAAAGAAAGAGCTTTCGAGCTTACAAAATCTAAAATTAAGTATATATTATGGCAAATGAATTGAATGTACTCTCGTGGAACATAGGTGGTATCTCCTCGCCGATTAAACGCAAACTTATTATTAAAGAACTAGGTAAGTTAAAACCGAGTATTGTCTTCTTACAGGAGACTCATTTAAAAGATATTGAAATCCCTAAATTGAAATCAAAGTGGGTCGGCGAGGTGATAGCCACACCATGTATGAATAGAAAATTAGGGGTAGCAATCCTTATAAATAGAAATCTAACATACGAAATCATCAAAGTAGAACTAGATAAAGATGCTAGATATATAATTGTCCAGATTCGGGTCAATACAGTTAATTTTGTACTTTGTAATATCTATGCTCCAAATAAGTTTATTAAAGAATTCTGGGAAAAATTAAGATCAAATTATTTCCATTTATATCTGATAACCTGATCGTAGGTGGTGACTTTAATATGTCCTTAGTTCCTGAAATGGAAAGGTCTTCTAAAAAAAATATGAAAGAATATAATAAACAAGCAAAATTTTTTAAAAGTTTTTCTCATAAGCTTAAATTAATAGACATATGGCGTATCAAAAACCCAAATCTTCAAACCTATACATGTGAATCAAAGTCACACAAGTCTTTCTCCAGGATTGATTTTATTTTTGTTTCTGAGGCGCTTTCAATAATGAAAATCGATCCACAGATAAATGATATATTAATATCAGATCACGCAATTATCATACTTTCCTTTCAGCTAGGTAACAGCGCTAGAAATAATATTCAAACTATTCCTTTCCCCCGTTACTTATACTACAATACTAGATTCTCCTATTGGTTAAAACAAAAATGGAGGGATTATTGTAAAAATAATATCTCCTATCTGAATAAAATAGAAACTTTTTGGGAGGCATCCAAAGCAGTACTAAGGGGCGAAATTAAGTCATTTATATATGCTAAGAAAAAAAAGTACTAGCCAGGGAAATACAATTAGCGAATCAAGTCAAAAATGCCTACAGGAAGGTTCTTAATAATCCCTCGAATACAAATTGGTCAAAATATACTCTAGTTAGACAAGAAAGGGACATATTATTAAAACAGAAATCCCAGGAAGAAGAGCAAAAAATTAGTACCAAATTTAGAGGATCCTATGGTTGCTCGGCTAAATATTTGGCCAATCTAGTTAAGAATAGAATGAAATTTTTTTTTATCCTAGCAATTAAAAAAGATGGCCAGAGGAGTATAGAGACTAAAGAAATTAGTAAATTATTTTTTGAGTATTATCAGCAATTATATTCAAACATTCAGAGTGACAATGTAAATCAAGAATATTTCTGGTCACAAATCTTGTTACCTAGAATCTCTGAAGAACAACTAGCAGCACTTAATCTGCCAATTACATCGCAGGAGATTATATTAGCAATAAAAAAAGCTAAATTAAATAAGGCAGCAGGCCCAGATTGCTTACCAGCCAAATACTTGAAAATATTAGTAGAGGAAATTACCCCTGTACTAGAAAAACTTTTTAATAGTTACTTTATGTCTAATAACCCAATCTCAGTCCACTTTTCTGCAGCAAATATTACATTAATATCGAAAAAAGGTAAGGATGTAGAAGATTTAGGGTCATATAGACCGATATCAGTTTTAAATGCAGATTATAAAATACTAACATCAATTGTGGCCGCTAGACTGATGGGTTGTTTGGATGGAATTATTCACTCTGATCAAACGGGCTTCATGGCATCAAGGAAATCATCCAAGAATATCCGCAAAGTCACTACACTTTTAAATTATATGTGGAATATAGAGGATATTAAAGGGAAACAATTAAAGTATGATTCAGCAATTTTAACACTTGATGCCGAGAAGGCGTTTGATTCGATTGAGTGGGAATATCTATTTAAAGCCTTGGAAAAATTTGGTTTTAAAAATCAGATTGCACAGTTTATTCATAATTTATATAGCAAACCAATATTTTTCCTACTGGTTAATGGCTCTTTAACACAGGCAATATCCTTAAAAAAAGATACTAGACAGGGGTGTCCACTCTCCCCCCTACAGTTTAATATTGCGCTCGAACCTTTGGCCATATGGTTAAGACAATTATGCGTAGGGATTCCTATAGCTGCATCAAGACTGAAAATTCTCCTCTATGCAGATGATCTGCTGATTTTTTTTATATAATACTCCCCAGGCAATACCATCAATCCTAAATTGTTTAAATCTTTTCAGTACCTTTTCGGGATACAAAATAAATTATACTAAAAGCGAGTTTATGTGGGTAAAAAAGGCCTCATCTAGTATACGCGATCCTCCCTTTAAAGTTGTTGATTCACTTACATATCTGGGCATACACTTACATAAAAACCCAAATAATTGGTATAATCTGAACTTCCAAACACTCTTACAAAAGATCAAACTTAATTTAGAGATCTGGGCAGCATTTCTGCTGTCTATCTCAGCCAGAATTAGTCTTATTAAGACAATTGTCTTTCCGCAACTGCTGTATCCACTACAGAATCTTCCACTCCTTCTTAAAAAATCTGATATAAATAAAATAAATGTTATGTTTGCTAAATTCATTTGGCATGGTAGGAAGGCGCGTATTTCTATTGATAAGCTTGCACAAAAACGTAATATTGCTGGACTTGCCCTACCCAATATTAACTTTTATAACTTGGCCGCTTAGTTAAAATCGCAATAGACTGGCTAGCAGAAACTAACTGGTTCTCTTCAAATGAAATTGAAAGTCCGATGATCTATCCTTTCTCGTTAAGAACTATCTTACATAATTCAGCGAGCAAAATTCCTGGTATTGTTACTGGTTTAATTACCATCAACAACATAGTGATAGCATGGCGTAAATTCTGTTCCCTGATTGGGATAAATCACACCTTTTCTGAATATTTACCTATAATAGGCAATGTAGAATTTACCCATGGAAACACCCAGAAAATATTCAAGATATGGGAAGAAAAGGGTCTGAAATACTTATACCAATTGCTTTCAGGTACAGGGCAGATATTGGCTTTTGAACAGCTTGTAAACCAATTTGATCTCCTGACAAATAGCTTATTTGCCTACTTTCAAGTTCGACATTTTATGGATTGTAGGGACCCGACTCTGGACAATGGAGGCTCGTGGTCAGATATTAGAATATGTATTTAAAAATCTGTGGGGGGAACCTTATCTATATCACTGATATATAACATTATGCTGGCTAAACAGAGTCAAATTTTTTTGGACAAAATTTGTAATACATGGTTACCTTATTTTCCTGATGTGAACCATGAGAAGATCAAGACAAGCTTCTCAGTCCTGGGTAAGTGTAGGGTTTCAATAAATTGGAAAGAATCTCATATGAAATTACTTAACAATTATTATCTCACTCCTGCCAGATTGAAAAGAATGTTTGCTTCACAAGCATTTTTGTGCCCATGTTGTTCATATGTAAATGCAGACATCTCATATATGTTCGGCTCCTGCCCAAAAATTTATCAATTCTGGAATAAGGTATCCTACTGGTTTAACAAAAACTATGGGACTAATGTCTATATAGGGCTGGAAGAGATTATATTTTTTGAGGTTCAAATAGATAATCAAAATTCTTATAGAAACATACTAAACACAGTAATATTACTATCCAGGCATTTAATTCTGAAAGCCTGGAAGAGTACAATAGCTCCTAGCTTCTCGCTTTTTATTAAAGAGGTACAGAACCAAATTATTTTTGAATCATTTCACACACAACTATTAGGGGAACAAAAAATTTAAAAATTCTTGGTAGGATGGCTCCCCATAATTAAAACTTATTCTCCTCAAATCCAAAAACGTATTTTGAACCCTTTCTTGAGCTCTAATAGTTTTGCTGAATTAGTTCTATTAAATGAATTTCCGGCATCTTGGATTTCGTTATATAGAGAAATATATTAGTGCTCATTAGCCCAGTAAATTAATTTAGCTTACTGAATAATAAGATACAATTGGGATTCAACATCAAGGGAGACAGGGGAAGGGTTTTTTTTTTTGTTTTTTTTTTTGTTTTTTTCTTCTTTCTTGCTTTGTTGAGGCGGAGCCAAGTCTCCATGGAATTTATAATATGACGAGGAGCTGCGTCTCCATAATATATTATATCTTGTGTTTTTTTTTTGTTTTTTTTTTAATTATTCTTCTGTTTTTCTTTTTTTTCGTGTGGACTGACCTGTTTTATTTTCTGTGTTATTTGAAAAAAAACTGATAAATAAATATTTAAAAAAAAAAAAAAAAGGAAGAGATTTTAGAAGCTATTCAATCAGCGAGTAGCAATAAGGCTCCAGGACCGGATGGTATTCCAGTAGAATTTTATAAAATATTGTCTGAAGAAATAAAAATCCCATTGGTTAGTTTATTTAATTTCTATTATCATTCTGGAAATAAAATGTCAAGCTACTTTACGGCAGCACGTATTTCTTTAATTTTAAAAAAGGTAAAGATCCTTTAGATCCAGGGGCATACAGACCCATTTCAGTACTCAACGCAGACTATAAGATATTGGTATCTATTATATCTTCCAGATTAGCGGTACTCCTGGATAAAATTATTCACCCTGATCAAACAGGATTCATGAAAAATAGGAATTCACTTGGAAATATTCGCCAAGTCACTTCATTGTTGGATTATGCCTGGAACCTGGATCATAGTAAAGATGAGTATACAAAGTATAGAGAAGGAGCTATACTTACTGTTGATGCAGAAAAAGCATTTGATGCAATTAATTGGAATTACCTATTTACAGCAGTAGAGAAATTTGGATTCAGAAATCAATTTCTTCAATTTATTCGAAATCTTTACAAATCTCATATATCTTACTTATGTATTAATGGTTCTTTAAACCCTAAGATCGATTTAAAGAGAGGGACCCGGCAGGGATGCCCCCTCTTTCCTTTACTTTTTAACTTGGCATTGGAACCATTTGCTATCTGGTTGAGGGATAATCTATCGGGAATACCAATGGGTTCTTATTCGTTAAAAATACTACTGTATGCAGATGATCTGCTTATTTTTCTGGACAATGTATATAAAGCTATCCCTCAAATTCTGCGGCTTTTTCATTTTTTTTCTTCTTTTTCAGGATATAAGATTAACTACAATAAAAGTGAATTATTAGTACTCTCGGAACTGAGACTTAAGATATTTCCGCATCCATTTAAAATGGTGGATTCTTTTCGATACTTGGATATAGTTTTGCATAGAAACCCAGAAAAATGGTATAAGCTGAATTACGGTCCATTACTGCAAAAAATTAAGTCCGATTTAGATTCCTGGTCGTCATTATCAATCTCTCTGTCAGCAAGAGTCAATTTGATAAAAACTAGTGTTTTTCCTCGAATATTATATAACTGTTTCAAAATCTTCCTTTATTACTATCGAATAAAGATATTTTGGATCTACAGGGCTGGCAAACTAAATTTATATGGGGGGAAAAAAAAGCAGCGGATCGCCCTTAAAAAATTAATGTTAAATCGACAGACAGCAGGGCTGGCTCTCCCAGATCTAAGGTTATATAATTGGGCTTCTTTAGCCAAGATTGCCTTAGAATGGATTACAGAATTAAAACGATTTATATCTCTAGATCTAGAGGCATTTTTAGTAATACCATTTTCATTAAAGGCTATCTTACATTGCCCTGTAAAGAAATTGCCTCTGAACATTTTCAAACTGATTTCTATAAAAAAAACATTATTATAGCATGGCAGAAAAACTGTAATTTACTTAAAGTATCTCCAGCATTTTCTGAGTTTCTTCCCATAGTGGGTACCCAGAAGAATTTATTCCTGGCATATCTCAACAAGTTTTTAGAAGATGGGCGGAGCTTGGATTGTGCTAGCTTTGTCAAATTTTTAGCTCCAATTTATTAATGACTTTAGAACTTTTATTTCAAAAGTTTAGTCTCCCAAGATCAAACTTTTATGCCTATTTTCAGTTGCGTCATTTTGTTTTCTCCCAGAAATGGGATGCTGAAGCTCTGTCTGATTGGTCTGATATCTTGAATATAATACGTTGATTCTCTTTAGGGTCTACTTCAATATCACTGATATACGATATCATGCTGGCTAAGCAGGGGAAATTATATGAAAATAAATTATATAATTTCTGGACGAGGTATTTCCCTTATTTAGAGGAGAATAGGATTAAGCAAAGCTTTGTAATGGCTGATAAGTTGTTGGTATCAATATCATGGAGAGAATCACATATGAAACTTATTAATAATTATTATTTTTCACCGGATAGAATGTCTAGATTTCATCCCTCACAAAGTTTTTCCTGTTCTCGTTGTGCTTTCCCTAAAGCAGATATTTTACATCTATTTTGGTCCTGCCCGAAAATACAGCAATTGTGGCAAAAGATTTGGTACTGGTATAGTAAACTTTATCAAGATTTTAATCCCTACACAGCAGAGGATATATTTTTTCTCACTTGTTCGGACCTTAGGGCTAAAAGAATAATTCAAGTCTTAAATACTATTATCCTTAATACAAGACAGTTAATATTGAAGAGCTGGAAAGATCATGTGGCACCAAGTTTTTCATTATTTCTTAAAGAAATACAATATCAGATATTATTCGAATATTATCATACAATTTTCTTAGCAGAACCCAGGATAAGAATCTTCCTTCTGGATTGGCTTCCTCTGGTTAAATCGTATCCACTCCCAATTCAAAGACGTATTTTATCCCCATTCTTAAATTCTGTCTCCTTTGCTGAGCTTGTGTTATCCAACTTATTTCCTTCAACATGGTTGATAGGTCCTAGGGAGATTGATGTCTGAGACCAGTAAGGGAGGTTTAGTCAGATTTTAAATATAAGTGATGGACTTTAAGTAATAAAGATAGAGGTTAACCTATAAGAGGAAGGTGTGGGGAGGGTGGGGAAGAGACGGAGAGAATATTTTTCCCTTTTTTTTTTCCTTTCATTATTCTGTTAGATTATTTCCTATTAGACTGTTTAGGTTATTCGTGGTGTTTAGAAATAAAAGATTTGAAAAAACCCCAGTAAGGTATACAGTTTAGCATAGATGCTGTATATTGGTAAAATCTCTCTGAATATTTATAATTTTTTTAATGGTGCCTGTTTTCTTTTCATTTTTTTGTATAATATTGGACATTATGCCCTGCGTGGTGCAAGAGCTGTATTTGGTTCTACTGTACCCTTTACTGGTTATAAATAAAGTTTTAAAAAAGAAATTTGTTTAAAATTGCATGCTCTATCTGAATCATGAAAAAAAATTGGGGTTCATGTCCCTTTAAATGTCAACTAATGAATAAGACTAGCTTAGAAAAGAAACAATTACATTAATTGAAATGCATTGTATTTCTCATGTGAATGTTGATGCATCTGCAATGCATTTTCATTATATATTTTGGCTGGTTTTCCTGTAATTTAAATCTGAAAATTGTCGTTTCCACAGACACCCCAGGCACAAAATAATATTTCTGCTCCTCATGATCCATATTGAAAATCTGAAGACCAAGTTAAGACCAGTATATAAGGCCAATTTAAAAGCATAAAGCCATATTGCTTATGTAGAAGAGTTTGCTATCTTGCTCAGACTGAAAGTGCTAAAGGAAGACCACGGACACAAACTACTGGGAGGGGGCATTTGGCCCCCTAGGAGGAGCTAGGCACCTGGATAGATGGGTAAAGGGGCGGTAGTAGTATCAAGAATGGTAATGGGAGGAAGTAATGTTAGAATAAAAATTATTTTGCACAGGGGAACAGTTTTGCCTCCCTCCCTCCCTGGGATTGAGCATTTGGTTTATGGTGTCACGATGGGGATGCTAGTCCTTCTCGAAATTACAATTTAACCAAGGCCAGAGGTAATTTGGTAAAACTCCCCACGGAGCGGGAGAACCGGTTAAGAAGTTCCTTGGTCATGGGGTTCCATGGAGCGAATTGTGCTAAAATGTAGCCGGCTTAGCAATTTGCTTTGTCCAAGAATTGAGTGGTACGGCCTGGTACTTAACAAAGGAGGTGCGGAGAAATTTGATTCGGACTAGCACCACTGGGGGAATTTTTTATGCACTTTAAAAAGTTAAATTGTTGTTGGAATTTGTTATTTAAAAATTTTGAAAATTTGAAAAGTTTTAATAAACAGGCTGTGTCCATAAGTTTTACCATAATGAAGTTTGTATTGAGTCTTATTTAAATTGTTAATTATATAAATAAGTTGTTTATGGTGGTGGGGCCAGGAAGTTGATGAATCAAGGGGTCAAGACAATGTTGCCTCTGGTGCTTTCCACTGCCCTTTGGAAAAGTCTTGCCACCCAAAGTGTACTTAGACTTTAATAGGGAATTTTGTTATTAATACTAGGTTTTCAACAGCAGTATGGTCTATGTTATGGGTTTATGCACACACAAGAATACCGTAGACCTGGATTTTACTGTCAAAGTTAAATAAAGTTAAATAAAAGTTCTCATTTTCAATGTGAGCTAAAATATATAAAAAATCCTGTTATGTGTTCCATACACATTTATTACTGGTAAAATGAACAGGATTTAAGTTTCACAATACACACACACACAGACACACACACACACACTTATATATATATATATATATATATATATATATATATATATATATATATATATATATATATATATATATATATAAAAAACAATGAAAGTATGGATAAGGGACTTCCAAGGAAAAATTAAGCCACCATATGGATATCTATTCCATTCAACCCATCGCTATACGTTTTAGGTGTAGTATTAAAACACATGCCCCTTTTTCCCTTTTTTTCCCATTTTTTTCCTAATTCCTTTTTCTATTGCTAATTACTTGTAGCCTCCACATATTTGATTACCTTTTTTGGTGTGGCTGACGAGTATGACAATTTGTATGACAGGGAGTGTTTGTTTTTCACTTTATGCTATTTAAACTTACATGTGTGACCATGTTATTGGTTTTAATATTGTCCAATAAGTGTTGTTTTAGTCTTTTATAAGGCCAGCACACCAGTCTCCAATTAGCTATGATTACGGTTTTCAACGAAACATGTTAGCGGAGCTTTTTGGCCACACTGATATGCTGGATCCCCCTGTTGCTTTTTTTATCCTAAGTGGAATCCAATAAAGACTTTCTTTTAAACTTTGCAGCCTGGATATTCCTTTCTTTTTTGGATATATATATATATATATATATATATATATATATATATATATATATAGTGTATATATTAGAATCTATTTCTTGCTGAAAAACTGTTTACATACTTATATGATTATCCTTACTTATGGTAAACCATGTACACTGCATTAAACCCTAATGTGATTTTCGCAAGGGTCACAAATATTAAACAAGATCAGCAATACCCTTAGGCAAAACTTAGGCAAAACTGAGGAGAGGAACTATGTGAGCTTGTAAAATGGAAAGTGTTTTCATATACAACCTGTCTGTGGAATTTAAAGTTGTGTATATAACTATATAGTGTGATGCACTGAGGTGAGAATGTATCATGTTCTAAGTTGTCTAATGTTTTTATTTTATGCATGATTTGAATAAAAGTTTAAGTATTAATATTTTTGAGCTCCCTGCACATTTTTGGTTAATGTGGGAAGAAACCTCTTGTGTGGTGCCAGCCAGTCTGATAATATTATAGCGTGAATGAGATGCCTTAAAGGGATTTCAATGTACAGTTCTCAAAGCTGTCTATTTTCACAAAACTCAAATTGTGAAACTAATGCTGTTGTCACAAAATGTTAGGGGGGGGTCTGATATATGTGTTTATTGCAGGAGCTGTGTTAGTCCAGTAATTCAGAAGATAAAACATATTGATTACTTTTTATAAGCAAATGCTTCATATTGAAAATGTGCAAGTTAAAAGGGACAGTAAAGTCAAAATGAATCTTTTATGATTCTGATAGAGAGTGTAGTTTTAAACAACTCCCAAATTTACTACTATTATGTTATTTGATAATGTAATACAAGTAATCTGTTAAAGGACCATTAAATATAGTAGAATTGCATAGCAAAAAAAATGCATAATAAAAAGACAATGCAATAGCACGTAGTCTGAATTTCAAATGGGTAATACATTATTTATTAAGATAGTTTAAATGTACAGGAAACCCCCAACATTTTCTTTCAAGAGTTGAATAGAACTTAACATTTCAAACAACTTTCCAATTTACTTCTATTATCAAATTTGTTTCATTCTCTTGTAATCCGTTGCTGAAGGAACCACATTGCACTACTGGCAGCTAGATAATCACATCTAGTTGGCCAATCACAAGACATAAATGTGTGCAGGCACCAATCAGCAGCAGTTCTCACTAGTGTAGGAAATGTGCATATTCTTTTTCAGCAAGGGTTACCAAGAGAACAAATTTCAAAATAGAAGTGAATTTAAAAGTGACTTAAAATGACTTGCTCTATCTAAAGCATGCAAGTTTAATTTTTACTTTCCTATCCCTTCAATTTCCCTTCCCTCTTAAATCATGTGACAGCCATCAGCCAATCACTAAAGGCATATATCTTTATTCTGTGAAATAAAAAGACTGTACACATTTTGATAATGGAAATTAATTGAAATTTTTTTTTTTATCCTTTTCCTTTTTATCCTTTCTTTGGAATACAAAATGGTAAACCCACCAAAGTCATCAAGGCACACACACACACACACACACACACACACACACATATATATATATATTACAACTTACATGTTTTCAATCTCTCTGCCCTTTAGTTTTCCTCATTTCTAAAGACTAGATATATTGTGTGCTTTTAAATTATGTGCTGTGTGAAGACCATGGCTAGGGGTCGATTTATGAAGCAGCTGCTTCTGACCCACTCGGCTTCAGGTCCGCCTGAAGCAGAAGTTAAGAAGCAGCGGTCCTAAGACTACTGCTCCTTAACTTGTCCGCCAGCTCTGAGGTGGCGGACAGCAATCAGCCCGATCGGGTACGATCGGGTTGATTGACACCCCCACCTAGCGGCCGCAAATCTACAGGGGGCAGATTGGCCGCAAATCTACAGGGGGCAGCATTGCACCAGCAGTTCACAAGAACTGCTGGTGCAATGAGAAATGCCGACAGCGTATGCTGTCGGCATTTATCGATGTCCGTCCGCACCTTAATAAATTGACTCCTTAGAGTGATCTAGTGTCAAAGTTTGCTTAAAACTTCAGTACTAGACTTCTAGAGTAATCAGTGCTTACCTGCAAATTTTGAAGCAAAGTGTGTTTACTTAGAGAATGTTAAGAAAGAGCACTATAACCTACTGTACACAAACACTTTTTTTTTTTTAAATGTTTGCAAATACATTTTTCATATATTTTATATAGTTAATTTCTAAGTTTAAAAATAAATATATGTCTGCAAATACATTTTTCATATATTTTATATAGTTAATTTCTAAGTTTAAAAATAAATATATGTCACATTTTCTTCTGAAACTCCAAATGACAGCTTCTGGCTGTTTACAATCTATTTTAAATCAGAAATACTGATCAACAGGCTTCTCTATTTCACGTTGCTAAAGTTTTTACCATCAGCTAAAACTTCCAATATGATTATTCGCATATGCTACCTAGATATCTGTTGGGTAATGCAAGACAGGCATTTATATAATTTTCTGTGATGTAGCTAAATGGTACTTTTTCCTGTTGTTGAAATTTCATATCCCAGCATGGCAAGAGATCGCACACTGTGCAATGCACGTCTTCTCTAAAGTTATTTAACATACCAGATTGAAAATTACGTGTATTCTACAGACAATTTACAGTGTAGACTCTCAAAAAAAAAGTAAAACCTTCTGTTAAATACTTGCATGTAATATAAAGAAACACCGTAAAAGTCTCAAATCTAATTGTAAAACATCTCATTGAGAGCCCTGCTGGGCAGCATCTTAGTAAGGAAAGCATTGTGTTAGCTATTGGCTTTGTTCCAAAATGTCTGAATTTGTACACAAAAACATCATATAGCTGCTGGGTGTTTTATTTTATTTTACTTTTTAAGTCGATTCCAGCTATTCCAGTCAATAGGAAGAGTCACTGATTGGATTAGAAACCCTATTTGAAATGGAAAACAATAATACTGCAATATCTAGTTTTTACACCAATAAAAACCTATAATAAATAGTTGTATGGTGATCTTTTTTTTTTACGTTATTCCGTGGCTTTTCAGAGATCTTTGTAGAAGACAAAACGGCTAAAGCAATTGTAAAACCCTTCAGATAATTAATTCAGTGTTGATGATAATTTCGTAATGTGTTTGATTGCTTTTTTCTTTACTTAAAGGGACAGTCAACACCAGAATTTTTGTTGTTTTAAAAGATCTCTTAATTACCAATTCCCCAGTTTTGCATAACCAACACAGTTATAATTATACACGTTTTACCTTTGTTATTACCTTCTATCTAAGCCTCAGCAGACTGCCCCCTTATTTGAGTTCTTTTGACAGACTTGCATTTTAGCCAATCAGAGCTATCTTCTTGGTAAATTCATGTGCATAAGCTCAATGTTATCTATATGAAACACGTGAACTAATGCCCTCTAGTAGTGAAAAACTATCAAAATGCATTTAGATTAGAGGCGGCCTTCAAAGTCTAAGAAATTAGCATATGAACCTCCTAGGTTTAGCTTTCAACTAAGAATACCAAGAGAACAAAGCAAAATTGGTGATAAAAGTAATCACTATAATAAATTGGCATGAATAGTCATAGTCCTTTTATATTTATTTAATTTTATATATTATATTACATTTTGAAATTTTCAAACACTTCATTGCAATCATAAATTAAAACTAAGATGATCGTATTTAATTAAATACAGACCGCCCTCGCTGGGTTTCAGACAAACTTCAGTATTTCTTTATAATCTCCCCTTCCTCAGACCAACCTAAACACCAATACAATGAGTGTATTTAAACCCTAAACCCCTCCCACAAGAGAAAAAGACGCTAAAATGGGTTCCCATAGTAACCAACAGACAAAATAACCTAGTTTAAAATCACACTGTGTAATTTAAAGCAGTATCTCTGTATAATACCATGTGTACAACATAACTTTAAACTTGCCAGAATATATTGTAGCCAGTATCTAACATTTTACAATGTTTCAAGATATCAGAGAAATAGGTCAGAATTCTTTATATTAGTATGATGCAGACAGCAGGTAGAATAAACCGGATCATAATATAGCTAACTGGTTTGTGACAGCATACACATGTTATATTACAGGGAGTATAGTCATAAAGCCTCCAGTATTAGTATTGGTTAAAAGTCAGACAAAAGTATTGATATTAAACAACATCAATTAGTAAATGTTTGTTAGTGGACATAGGGGCTCGGCACTGCTAGCCAATAGAATAAGAGAGCCATGAACCATTCAAATTACCACATTACCACTGACAAACATGTCCTAATTGATGTTGTTTAATATCAATACTTTTTGTCTGACTTTTAACCAATACCAATACTGGGGGCTTTATTTATTTCTATATGATTATTCTCCCTGCGATATAACATTTGTATGCTGTTACAAACCAGTTAGATATATTATGATCTAGTTTATTCCACCTGCTGTCTGCTGTCATTATAAACAAAGAGATTGAGGCAGAACATATTATGCTAATATAACTAACCTGCCAGAAACTAGCACTTTTATATTCACATTCCCATTTGTATTATTGTCTTTAAAGGGACAGTATACACTCATTTTTATATAACTGCATGTAATAGACACTGCTATAAAGAATAAGATGCACGAATACTGATCTAAAAATCCAGTATAAAACTGTTTAAAAACTTACTTAGAAGCTGTCAGTTTGGCTCTGTTGAAAAGGTAGCTGGAAAGCCCACTGCAAGTGGCAAATAAGACACTTCCCCCCTCCCCCTTCTTTTGCATATGAAAAGTCCCTTTACAAAAACAGGAGCACTCTGGAGAAGGTAGCTGACAGTATTCACATAAAACTTTGGGGCTTGGTTAGGAGTCTGAAAATCAGAGCAATGTTATTTAAAAATAAGCAAAACTAAACATTTATTTTTTAAAAAAACTTTATGGGCTATATAAATAGATCATCTACAAGACATTTATGCAAAGAAAAAATGAGTGTATAATGTCCCTTTAATAAAAGTTATGTTTTAAGTATTCCCAGCCTCTATTAGTCTGGGCAAAGGGAGTTGTGTGGGATAACGTGAACCACTTGTTTTTAAAGTTTTCACTGCTTCATTTATGATCTTAGATTGGTACTCTGGCAATTATAAGATTTTTTGCACATTGTGTGTAGTGGCCAATTATTTGTTTAAACTGGATTATTATATAAGTTATTTACAATATATGGCACTACATACTCTTGCATAGCCACTCTGCCAAACTGTATATTTGCACATATATACCTGACTAACACAATCTGAGTGAATATGAGACAACACTAAAGGGGTTAGGATAAATCAATACAGAATTTAGAGAGACATGAAACACAATTTATTTATTTCAGGATTAAGATAGAACATACAATTTTAAACAACTTACTAATTAACTCTCATTAAACTTTTTCTTCTTTCTCTTGGTATCGTTATTTGAAAAAGCAGGAACGAACGTTAAGAGTAGGCCCATTTTAGGTTCAGCACCTGGGTATTGATTGCTGATTGGTGGCTAAATGTAGCCATGAATCAGAAAGCGCTATCCAGCGTGCTGAACCAAAAATGGGCCAGCTCCTAAACTTTAATTCCTGCTTTTTCAAATAAAGATAGCAAGAGAATAAAGAACAATTTAAAATAGGAGTAAATTAGATAGTTGTTCAAAATTGCATGCTCTGTGGGTCAATTTATAAAGCTCCGTATGGAGCTTGATGCTCCTTGTTAGAAGTTTCGAAGCAGCGGTCTAAAGACCGCTGCTCCATAACTTGTCCACCTGCTTTGAGGCGGCGGACAGAAATCAACCCAATCGAATACGATCGGGTTGATTGACACCCCCTGCTAGCGGCCGTGAATCTGCAGGGGGCAGCATTGCACCAGCAGTTCACAAGAACTGCTGGTGTAATGATAAATGCCAACAGTGTATGCTGTTGGCATTTATCGATGTGCAGCAGACATGATACATTACATCGTATCATATCCGCTCGCACTTACATAAATATACCCCTCTATCTGAATCATAAAATAAAAAAATGTGGGTTAGTATCCCTTTAATATCAGTATAAGCCATAAAATGAATCATGGATATTTATTCAGCCTGACAACAAAAATACTGATAGTTGACAGTAAAATCAATCATATATATATCATATTTATATATATATATATATATATATATACTTGTATTAACATAACAACAGTGATCAAATACTGTATTACTTTTTTGTTAGAAATTGTGTCAAGTATGTTTTACTGAAGCGATAGATCGTGTAATATATTTTCTGCACAACGGTAACTGTATCACAAGCTGAACAATTCAGTGAATATTCATTTTTACTATTAGACACACAACCAGCATATAGTCACTTTCTACTGCTGACTCTTTTCTACAATTACTGATTAAAGTGTATGTTCAACATATCAACTGATTTTTCTGCTGTTTTCATATTTTGTCACATACCCAATAAAGTATACCAGCCAGGGTATCTCTCTAAAACAATATACACATTTAGCAGAGGATAATTATAGGATACTGCATCTTACATTTTTTCATATAGTTCTGGCTTTATGAACAAATAGATTCAGGCAGAAGATATTATGCTAATATGAATAACCTGCCAGAAACTAAATGGTTTACAAGAAGTTTAACTCAAACTTTTTATTTACATTCCCATTTTTATTATTGTCTTTAATAAAAGTTACGTTTTAACTATTCCCAGACTCTATTAGTCCGGACAAAGAGTGCTAATATTGGCATCCCCTTTTTTTTTTTTTGGATCTTTTCCAAAATATTCTTTCAAATACATAATCCTAGATTCATATGCATTGCTACCTCCAATATGAAGACAGAGTTCAGTATGTTGTGAATTATGATAATTAGATAATCAAAGCAGTAGTGTGGGCTCGCAGCCAATAGTTATTTGGAATGAAAAAAAGCTTGGGGTTATATACAGTCTGCATGTGTATGGTAGTGGGGTTCTGGTTGAAAACAAAATACATAGGCATAGTTTGTCATTATTTAAAGGGACAGTAAAGTCAAAATACAAGATTCCATCTTTCCTATTTTCTTCAGTTATCAAATGTGTTTAGTTCTCTTTGTATCCTTTGTAGAAGAGTAAACCTAGTGACTCACAAGCGTCTTTATTACTGTATGGAAGCAGTGTTTGCAACAATATTTGTGGCAACTACAATTTTTAATGCTTCTTCCAAAAAAAAGGTGTAAACCAATTTTCTTTCATTTTACAAGTAATAAGACAATAAATGCTATGTTAGCTTTGGACGCGTCATGCCCTAGCTATTCTCCAGTATAAATCTTAGCCTCCCTTACTGAATAATCTGATGTTGAGAACAAAAAAAAAGTGAGGGCAAGAGAAATCATATGCCAATAAACTAGCAAAAGCTAACCTTTTTTTAACAAATTGTAAATGGGATAGGTTCATTTTTAATCATATGGATGGTTTTAACCATTCCCACTAGGCGCAAACAACAATATCTACTACTTCTCTGTCACATAAAACCAAAATTGTAAGGATTTTCCCCATATTTATTCTATTCAAAATGTATTATACACAGATTTATTTAAAAAAAGGAACAAATATTCTGTTGCATATTATAAGTAAAAAGTTATATACTGTACATCAACACATTTTCATAACATTTTAAAAATAAAAGACTAATCCTATTCATCACTAAATCAAACCTATCCCAATGATTATAGTTTAAATTTAAAGTACTTCACATTATACTGTAATATCTACTTAATTACAGTTACAATATGGGTTACGCTTATTTTGCATTTGTGACCTAGTCCTGCGTGTGTTGGTATTACTTTATGCTGATATTATCACAAAGCATAAATAAACACATTATAATACGCAATTACAGTTCTGCTAACTCTAGGAGCTCTTAGTGTTTCTACTACACAATGGAAGAGGGAATGGCAGTTATGTAGTTTTAGTTATGCTCTTGGGCTTTCATACATTTTTGCATTTTTTGGGGGACAGTGTAATGTTAAATTGCTGGCGTAGCTGCCGTTCAAGCATTGCAAAATATTATGGCTGACAGTTTTCACCTGGGCTTGGGTGGGTGCAGAAACCTAAAGATGTGCTATATTAATGTTTGGAGCCAGGGATTCTAAATTTATATAAAAAAAAAATAGTAATGGCAGCATAATTTTAGTCCTACATCCAAAATGTCCTAATGTTGACAACAGTTTCCTTTTGTTCTCTTGTGGGGAGCAAGCTTATTATAATATGGCTAAAGTATATAACTAAATCTGTGTATTGATCACAATATAATTATTACATTTTATTTACTGCTAGGTGATTCATATTCTTTACATACCCTCTGCATTATATCACCATATGATTGTCATATGTTTTGTGCATACAATTATGTAACTGCTTTTGAAGATTTTCTCTCCCCATGGCAAACACTTACTTTCAGCCCTTGCAGCAAAGACATCTTTACCTGGATATGTTCAAACCTATTATTCAAAAACTCATACAGCATTGCACAGCTGCTCCACTTCCAGTTTGTGCTATCTGAACTTGTTTGGTGAATCTGATTAGAAAAATCTAGGACATTGATCATCTGACAGATGTGTTGCTAAAATAAACAAAAAGATAACAGAATACTTTATACAAACATTGAAATTTAATCCAGAGATGCTGCTTGTTATTTATTATCTGTTGATCTCCCTATACTCCTTCTAAAAAAAAAAAGAAGCAGCAGTTGCATCACAAGTTCACTAGGTGCTTAACAGGATGCACCTGGCCCCTCTATGTACACCATAGGGCCTAGCAAAACTCCCTGGTGTATAGTTTAATCTCTGGAATAGTGGGAGAACACACAGGCTAGCAATGCACTTCCTGGTCTCCAAAAAGGTTTAATATCCCTCTCCACCCACTAATTGCTCCTCTGGGCTTGGTGAAAGAAAATTGACATCATACTTTAACTCCAACCAACGTAGTAGGGTAGTAACCTGGTAGAGAGGAGGGAACACCTTCTAGGAGGCTAGGGGTGTTTGGTTGGATGATCCCCCTTCTAAAGACGTACACCACACCAATCATTTTTTGTAGGGTGTGACCATGCTCTAGCTCACTATGCCACCAGCTTTAGATGCACACCTGCATGAGTTAGGTGTTATTATTTTTTCTTTTTTTAAAAGGCAGGATGGCAATCAGTTGAACTTATATGATCCTACTGGGATATGATAAACGGGCACAAGAAGGCACGCATGACCATCAGCAACACTAATAGAGGTGCATAGAATATCATTAACTGGTGCACAATTAGGGAACACACTAGAACCCAGATGGATGGATCACATGACTCCTTAGGGGACAAATGAGGAAACCTTCACTACAACTCTGGGGACCACACTACTGCCCCCCTCCATGGGACCTTACAAAACCTATATATAATCTAATGCATAGGATGCATGATGGGGCAATGTGCCACTCCCTAAATCTCAGGATCCCCATTAGACTCCTATAGAATTGTTATAAAAAAATATGAAAACTTACTGTGGGATTATGTGCCCACTAGTACACTGGCTGAGACCCTAAACGTAATCTGATTAAAAATTCAGAAATATGAATGCACAGTACAAAGCTGGTAAAATGATCAATAATGGCGAGCATTGAAGAGCACTCTTGATAAACTATGGAGAACAAAAGTTCTAGATATCTTTATGTACTTATCCAGTCAATTTCACCTAAAAAGGAACTTTGGCATCTAGTGATATGCCCTGACATTGCTGTTTGTGTGTGGGGGGGGGGGGGGGACATATAAGATGCATCTCACATACATATCCTTATTTTGAGTTTGAGTGAAAACATATGTTAGGATTTTGTTAAAAATACATACACCTAGATTTAGAGCTTGGCGTTAGCCGTCAAAAGCAGCGTTAAGGGGTCCTAACGCTGCTTCTTACCGCCCGCTGGTAGTTAGAGTCAGGCAGGAAAGGGTCTAACGCTCACTTCCCTACCGCGACTCCAGGCTACCGCAGATCCCCTTACGCCAATTGCGTATCCTATCTTTTCTATGGGATCTGCCTAACGCCGGTATTTGGAGTCTTGGAAGAAGTGAGCGGTAGACCCTTTACCGACAAGATTCCTACTGACAAAAAAAGTCAGTAGTTAAGAGATTTATGGGCTAACGCGTGAATATAAAGCTCTTAACTACTATGCTACAAAGTACACTAACACCCATAAACT
Source organism: Bombina bombina (assembly GCF_027579735.1). NCBI lineage: Eukaryota > Metazoa > Chordata > Amphibia > Anura > Bombinatoridae > Bombina > Bombina bombina. Next base: position 959,467,811 of record NC_069499.1, read on the forward strand.
ACCTATGTACCCCTAAACCGAGGCCCCCCCCACATCGCAAACCCTATAATAAAATTATTTAACCCCTAATCTGCCGACCGGACACCGCCGCCACCTACATTATACCTATAAACCCCTAATCTGCTGCCCCTAACATCACCGTCCCCTATATCATATTTATTAACCCCTAATCTGCCCCCCCCCCACGTCTCCACTACCTAATAAACTCCTAATCTGCTGACCGGACCTCGCCGCTACTATAATAAATGTATTAACCCCTAAACCGCCGCAATCCCACCTTGCAAACACTATAATAAATTGTATTAACCCCTAATCTGCCCTCCCTAACATCGCCGCCACCTACCTACAATTATTAACCCATAATCTCTCACCCGCAACGTCACCGCTACTATAATAAATTTATTAACCCCTAAACCTAACTCTATCCCTAAACCTAACACCCTCCTAACATAAATATAATTTAAATTAAACTAAATAATATTCCTAAAATTAAATAAATGATTCCTATTTAAAACTAAATACTTACCTATAAAATAAACCCTAATATAGCTACAATATAAATAATAATTACATTGTATCTATTTTAGGATTTATATTTATTTCACAGACAACTTTGTATTTATTTTAACTAGGTACAATAGCTATTAAATAGTTAATAACTATTTAATAGCTACCTATTTAAAATAAGTACAAAATTACCTGTAAAATAAATCCTAACCTAAGTTACAATAAACCTAACACTACACTATCATTAAATTAATTAAATAAATTACCTACAATTAGCTAAACTAAAATACAATTAAATAAACTATTCTATAATACAAAAAAACAAAACACTAAATTACAAAAAAATAAAAAAATATTACAAGAAGTTTAATATAATTACACCTAATCTAAGCCCCCTAATAAAATAAAAAAGCCCCCCAAAATAAAAAAAATTCCCTACCCTATTCTAAATTACAAAAGTAATCAGCTCTATTACCAGCCCTTAAAAGGGCTTTTTGCTGGGCATTGCCCCAAAGTAATCAGCTCTTTTACCTGTAATAAAAAATACAATACCCCCCCAACATTACAACCCACCACCCATATAACCCTATTCTAACCCACCCAAACCCCCCTTAAAAAAAAACTATCACTAACCCCCTGAAGATCTCCCTACCTTGAGTCGTCTTCACTCAGCCGAGCTGAAGTCTTCATCCAATCCGGGTGATGTGGTCCTCCATCCGGTAGAAGTCTTGATCCAAGCGGCAAAGAAGAGGTCCTCCATCCGGGCGATGTCTTCTTCCAAGTGGCATCTTCTATCTTCTGTCTTCCAGATCCATCTTCATCCCGCCGATGCGGAACATCCTCCTTCCCCGACGGACTAACAACGAATGAAGGTTCCTTTAAGGGATGTCATCCAAGATGGTGTCCCTCGAATTCCGATTGGGTGATAGGATTCTATCAGCCAATCGGAATTAAGGTAGGAAAAATCTGATTGGCTGATTCAATCAGCCAATCAGATTGAGCTTGCATTCTATTGGCTGATCGGAACAGCCAATAGAATGCGAGCTCAATCTGATTGGCTGATTGGATCAGCCAATCGGATTGAACTTCAATCTGATTGGCTGATTGAATCAGCCAATCAGATATTGCCTACCTTAATTCCGATTGGCTGATAGAATCAGCCAATCGAAATTCGAGGGACATCATCTTGGAATGGATGAACCTTCATTTGTCGTTAGTCCGTCAGGGAAGGAGGAGGTTCCGCGTCGGCGGGATGGAGATGGATCCGGAAGAAAGAAGATAGAAGATGCCGCTTGGAAGAAGACATCACCCGGATGGAGGACCTCTTCTTTGCCGCTTGGATCAAGACTTCTACCGGATGGAGGACCACATCGCCCGGATTGGATGAAGACTTAGGCTCGGCTGAGTGAAGACGACTCAATGTAGGGAGATCTTCAGGGGGTTAGTGATAGGTTTTTTAAGGGGGGTTTGGGTGGGTTAGAATAGGGGTATGTGGGTGGTGGGTTGTAATGTTGGGGGGATATTGTATTTTTTTTACAGGTAAAAGAGCTGATTACTTTGGGGCAATGCCCCGCAAAAAGCCCTTTTAAGGGATGGTAATAGAGCTGATTACATTTGTAATTTAGAATAGGGTACAGATTTTTTTTATTTTGGGGGGCTTTTTTATTTATTATGGGGCTTAGATTAGGTGTAATTATATTAAACTTCTTGTAATATTTTTTTATTTTTTGTAATTTAGTGTTTGTTTTTGTATTATAGAATAGTTTATTTAATTGTATTTTAGTTTAGCTAATTGTAGGTAATTTATTTAATTAATTTAATGATAGTGTAGTGTTAGGTTTAATTGTAACTTAGGTTAGGATTAATTTTACAGGTAATTTTGTACTTATTTTAACTAGGTAGCTATTAAATAGTTATTAACTATTTAATAGCTATTGTACCTAGTTAAAATAAATACAAAGTTGCCTGTGAAATAAATATAAATCCTAAAATAGATACAATGTAATTATTATCTATATTGTAGCTATATTAGGGTTTATTTTATAGGTAAGTATTTAGTTTTAAATAGGAATAATTTATTTAATTTTAGGAATATTATTTCATTTAATTTAAATTATATTTAACTTAGGGGGGTGTTAGGGTTAGAGTTAGGTTTAGAGGTTCATAATTTTATTATAGCAGCAGCGACGGTGCGGACGGGAGATTAGGGGTTAATAATTGTAGGTGGGTGGCGGCAATATTAGGGAGGGCAGATTAGGGGTTAATAAAATTTATTATAGTGTTTGCGAGGTGGGAGTGTGGCGGTTTAGGGGTTAATACATTTATTATAGTGGTGGCGAGGTCCGGTCGGCAGATTAGGGGTTAATAAGTGTAGGTAAGGTAGCAGCGACGTTGGGGGGCAGATTAGGGGGTAATAAATATAATATAGGTGTCGGCGATGTTAGGGGCAGCAGATTAGGCGTACATAGGGATAATGTAGGTTGCGGCGGTGTCCGGATCGGCAGATTAGGGGTTAAGGGTATAATGCAGGTGTCAGCCAAAGCGGGGGCGGCAGATTAGGGGTTAATAAGTGTAAGGTTAGGGGTGTTTAGACTCGGGGTTCATGTTAGGGTGTTAGGTGCAGACTTAGAAAGTGTTTCCCCATAGGAAACAATAGACTGCGTTAGGAGCTGAACGCTGCTTTTTTGCAATTGCTATTTTTTTTTTTAGCTCAAACTGCCCCATTGTTTCCTATGGGGATATCGTGCACAAGCACGTTTTTCCAGCTTACCGCTACCGTAAGCAACGCTGGTATTGAAGGTTGAAGTGGAGCTAAATTAGGCTCAATGCACCCTTTTCTGAGCCTAACGTAGCCCCTCAGATAACTCTAAATACCAGCGTTGTTTGAAGGGTGCGCTGGGAAAAAAAGCAGCGTTAGCTACGCAGGTTTTTACCAACAAAACTCTAAATCTAGGCGATAGATTTTTATTTAACAGCAAAATAAAAAAATACAAACATGGTGACTGGTTCATAGTTTGCTGTATTTTTTTTTTTTAAAAAAAGGCATTGTAAAATATTCTCCTCTTTTAATATGTTCCCAATAGCCAATTTTGCCTTCTGGAGTGTATTTAATTGTTTGCAAACATCTCCTTTAGCTTTATTGTGTCATTTGAAATAGCTGTTTTTGCTTCTAGAAACCACCACTTACACTGAAAATAGGAATACCAAATATATTCTCTGTAGAAAAGCTATATAATCAGGAGACATTAACACGGATTAATCTCCCAGTGGGAGGTAGGGGAGATTTTTGTATTTGAAATAACTGGCTATGCCCAGCCATAATTAGCATTTCAATACATAACTATGTTTAGACATAAATAACATTACCAGGTCTGCTTTACCTGCAGGCTCAGTCCATTTTATGGACATGTCCTGGAGAACAACGGTTGATGGGCTTAATGAGCAAAACCACCTATTTATAATACAAAAGTAAAAATCAATTAATTTTACACACATTTAATCCTCTGCAGTAGGTATAACAAGTAATTTGAAACACATGAAGGGGAACACATTTTATGGTACAGTAACCCTTTAACTTAAGGGGTGTGCACTTTCAGGAAATATACGCCTAGATCACGAGTATTACGAGTCTGACAAGTACAGGTGTACCGCTCACTTTTCTTCCACGACTCGAGGCTACCGCAAGTCCCCTTACGTCAATTGCGTATCCTATCTTTTTAATGGGATTTGCCTAACGCCGGGAATTACGAGTCTTGGAAGAAGTGAGCGGTAGACCCTCTCCTATCCAGACTCCTACCGCATTTAAAAGTCAGTAGTTAACGCCGGAACATAAAGCTCTTAACTAAAGTGCTACAAAGTACACTAACACCCATAAACTACCTATTAACCCCTAAACCGAGCCCCCCCCCCCCACTTCCCAAACACTAAAATAAAAAATGTTCAGCCCTAATCTGCCGACCGGACATCGCCGCCATTTACATTATACCTATGAACCCCTAATCTGCTGCCCCTAACATCGCCGACACCGACATTATATTTATTAACCCATAATCTGCCCCCCCAACGTCACCGCCACCTACCTACAATTATTAACCCCTAATCTGCCGACCGGACATCACCGCCACTTTAATAAATGTATTAACCCCTAAAACGCCGCACTCCCGCCTCGCAAACACTAGTTAAATTTTATTAACCCCTAATCTGCCCCCCAACGTCGCCGACACCTACCTACATTAATTAAACCCTAATCTTCTGACCCCAACGTCTCTGCTACTATAATAAATTTATTAATCCCTAAACCTAAGTCTAACCCTAACCCCCCCTAATTTAAATATAATTTAAATTATACGAAATTAATTTAACATAATTAATTAAATGAATCCTATTTAAAACTAAATACTTACCTATAAAATAAACCCTAAGCTAGCTACAATATAACTAGCTAGCTTAGGGTTTATATTTATTTTACAGGTAAGTTTGTATTTATTTTAACTAGGTACAATAGTTATTAAATAGTTATTAACTATTTAATAACTACCTAGCTAAAATAAGTACAAAATTACCTGTAAAATAAAACCTAACCTAAGTTACAATTACACCTAACACTACACTATCATTAAACTAATTACCTAAACTACCTACAATTAATTACAATTAAATTAAATAAACTAAATTACGAGAAAACCCCCCCCACTAAATTGCAGAAAATAAAAAAGAATTACAAGAATTTTAAACTAATTACACCTAATCTAATCCCCCTAATAAAATAAAATAAAAAACCCTACCCTATACTAAATTACAAATAGCCCTTAAAAGGGCCTTTTGCGGGCCATTGCCCCAAAGTAATCAGCTCTTTTACCTGTAAAATAAAAGTACTCACCCAACCCCCCCTTAAAAAAAAATTAACACTAACCCCCTGAAGATCACCCTACCTTGAGTCGTCTTCACCCAGCCGGGCACAAGTGGTCCTCCAGAGGGTCCGAAGTCTTCATCCGATCGGGGCAGAAGAGGTCCTTCAGACGGCAGAAGGCTTCATCCAGGCAGCATCTTCTATCTTCATCCTTCCGGAGCTGAGTGGGTCCATCTTCAATCCAGCCGACTCGGAGCATCCTCTTCAAACAAAGTCCTAACGAAGAATGAAGGTTCCTTTAAATTATGTCATCCAAGATGGCGTCCCTTGAATTCCGATTGGCTGATAGAATCCTATTAGCCAATTGGAATTAAGGTAGGAAAAATCCTATTGGCTGATGTAATCAGCCAATCAGATTGAAGTTCAATCCGATTGGCTGATCCAATCAGCCAATAGGATTTACCTCGCATTCTATTGGCTGTTCCAATCAGCCAATAGAATGCGAGGTCAATCCTATTTGCTGATAGAATTTATTGCTGAAAAAAATCTTAATGTGGAAAACTTTTTGGTAAAACCATGAAAATCTTTACTGTGTTCTCCGCAGTACCTCTTTAATGGGTGCACCACCCAGCTGATTTTACTAGCCACCTGGCTAAAATTTAAAGGGACAGTCTACTTGAATTTTTTTATTGTTTAAAAAGATAATCCTTTTATTACACATTCCCCAGTTTTGCATAGTTATATTAATACACTTTTACCTCTGTGATTACCTTGTATTTAAGCCTCTGCAGAATGCCCCCTTATCTCAGTACTATTTACAAACTTGCATTTTAGCCAATTAGAGCTGACTACTGCATTACTCCACAGGAGTGAGCACAATGTTATCTATATGACACACGTGAACAAGCGCGGTCTAACTGTGAAAAACATGTAAAGTTCACTGAGGTAAGAGGCGGCCTTCAAGGGCTTAGAAACCAGTCTATGAACCTACCTAGGATTAGCTTTCAACAAAGAATACCAATAAAACAAAGTCAAATTGATGATAAAAATATATTTGAAAGTTGTTTAAAATTGCTGAATCATGAAAGTTTCATTTTGACTTTACTGTCCCTTTAAGTCAATATTACGCTAAAATGAGCTAGTATTACAATTTCCCAATGCTTATTGCACAGATTATCATTAAACAAATGCAATAATGCAGAACATTTTATAATGTTTCAAAGTATTACACTGTCCCCACCCGACTACTTCATAATGCCACCAGGCTGGCAAAGTTTTCTGGCTAATATTAGGTTTAGCCATACAAATTTCAGTTATTGTACTTGTTATACATGTTTAGGATTATTGTGTCTTTGTTAAATGAAATGTTTATTTACCCATTTCTGTGACATATCTTTCCTTGAATATTTGAACTAGTAAGGGCCAGATTACGAGTGGAGTGCAAAATATCGCTTACGCGAGCTTGATATTTGCACTACACTCAGTAATCCCAGCTCACCCAAATGTGCGCTGGTATTACAAGTATGTATACAAGCATATTTATTTTTATAGAGAACAGTTCCCTATAGATTGCAATGTAAATCACTTTTCAGTGCTGTTTTTATTCTAACACCCCACAACCACTCAGTTTAAGCCCTTATAACAGCTTCTTGCAGTTATTTAAAAATAAAATAAAAATGCTACGTTTTTATTTGAAACAACTACACTACACTTAAAGGGACAGTCAACACCCAATGTTACTTAAAGCTATACCCTAGATCAGGAATAGAAGATGCAGCTACACCGCATCGCATGTCGATGAGCTCTAACAGTATCGGAGTAATCAACGAAAATACATAGGTTTATTCCATGAAGATATGGCCGCTAAACTCCTCCCCTCCTCCTTCGTCCCCTTCTCTGTCTTAACATGCTCGTTCATTTTTCAAAGGATGATGGTTCTGTTTTGATAATGCGCATGCGCATTATCTTCTGCATGCTCGCAAACCGACTGAGGATTTCATTGCAATTGGAGGATTCAATTAAAAAGAAGGTCCATACGTAATAGTGGGGGGAGTTTGGTGGCCATATTTTCAAGGAATAAAGCTATGTATTTTCGGTGATTACTCCAATACCGTTAGCGCTCATCAACATCAATGCGGTTTAGCTGCATCTTTTATTCCGGATCTAAGGTATGGCCTTAAGTTACATCAGGTGTTGACTGTCCCTTTAAATTTGGGGGCAATTGGGGGGCATTTAAAAAATTTACCAGAGATCTGATCTCTGGTTAATTTTAAGGGGTAGATTTACCAATGTTTGTCTGACATGATACGCTATAGCGTATCATGTCCGACAGACGTCGCTGAATGCCAACAGCATACGCTGTCGGCATTTATCATTACACAAGCAGTTCACCAGAACCGCTTGTACAATGCTACCCCCTGCAGATTCGCTGCCACTAGCAGGGGGTGTCAATCAGCCCAGTCGTATAGGATAGGGTGGATTGAAGAGCGGAGCCTCAGAGGCAGCGGACAAGTTATGGAGCAGCAGTCTTTAGACCGCTGCTTCATAACTGCTGTTTCTGGCAAGTCTGAAGGCTCACGCGGAAACAAGGGGAACATCTAACATCTGTTAAATCTACCCCTAAGAATGCTAATTGCTACCACGGACTGGTTATTTATCGTGCGCACATTAGCGGCTGAATTTGCCCATTTACAGACGCGCAATAAATTAGTACTCCACTTGTAATCTAGCCCTAAATATTTTAGAGAAATTAGGATCTGGATATCTTTTTACTTGATTTATACCTTTCAGACTATACTTTATTTCTCTAGGGCAGGGTTGGCACTCAAATTTCTACCATCATATTGCTTGGTTTAAGACATGTGTAACACCAAAAAAATCGTTGTGTCTAAATCTTTTGTAAAAAATATTCTGGGAATTTTTTTTTACCCGAATATTCATCTGCTGCTTCAAACAAAATCAATACTGAATATGAAACATTTAGATTCATTTTTGTTAATATAATAAAATTTGTCCTTACCTTTACTTTTAAAGACATTTTTTTTATTGTGAAAATGAGCAATTTTGTTTGTGTAGTTTACATTGCTTACAGCAATGTTTACATTTTTAGAAGTTTACTTTTGCATACACATTTCATCTCTAGTATTCAAAGCTGTCATCTTAGTTTATATGTCAAGATAGCATCACTGGATTTGTCAGAGAGATTAGCAGTGATAAGGAAATCAGACAGTCAGAAAGTTTATCTTATTCATGAAGTAGTTTTGTTCTCTACTGTCACTTTACAAGCACTTTAAATAATGTATGGTTTATAAACATTTGCTATTTTCATACTTTTCCAACTTCAGTGAATATAAACAAAGGCAGTAGACAGACCTAAATGCAGCAGAGGTGTTCTATCGAGAACTCCAATACATCGAAAACTCCAATATGACGTCACGTGGCCCAACCTCCTACAAACAGCAGTTTAAGGCACAATAGATGACAACATATTTTAGAACACCGGCGTTCTGTCAGGTTTCTTTATCGTTTACATTTGTTGTTTTCATATTGGCGACACTGACAGGAAGTTTTTAACTTGTTATAACCGTTATGAAGAAGGTTATACAATGTACCAGTAACAAGTGTGTGATGGACCATGGATGTGAATGGTTAGAAATTGAATTATTGCTGTAGTTTGTAGTGTGCAAGTTCCCTCACTGTTTATGAGGGAACTTGCACACTACAAACTACAGCAACAATTCCATTTCTAACCATTCACATCCACGGTAATCACATACTTGTTACTGGAACCTTCTTCATAACGGTTATAACAAGTTAAAGACTTCCTGTCAGTGTAGCCGATATCAAAACAGTTGTCAAACAACAAATGTAAACGATAAACAAACCTGACAAAAACCACTGGGCACACCGCTGTTCTAAATAAGGTGTCACCTATTCTACCTTAAACAGCTGTTTGTAGGAGGTTGGGCCTCTGGCGCATGAGCAGTGAGTGCCACAAACCTCCAGCAACTGATTAAAGTCACCGGAAGTGACGCGGTAGTCACATTCCTACGCGGTAGACAACACTTTAGAAAACCTGGCTAACCCTGGAAATAGACCTCAGGGGGGAAAAGGGAAACAGACAATAGTGAAGTCTGTTTTAACAAAGCAATATTATACACACTTTTGAGGTATAACTCAGCCCTTAGTGTTTAGGCAGGTAGGTATCAGGCCCCTCGGCACTCCCTCTTGTTTTATGTCAGAGAAATAACACAGAAAACAGACCATTTATTCAAAGGGGAATATAGTCTAATTGACTGGTTTTCACACAGCAAAGAGCTATAATTTAGCTCTAATTGGTTAAGCAGGTAGGTATTTAGCTCCTCAGATTCCTCCAGATAAAGCACGATTCATATAATATAAAAACTACATACAATTTACAACACAAAGGACAATACTGCTAATATATTATGCTCAGTAACATTTATCATGAACATACCACGCGCACAATGAACGGAAAATTGGAATAGCCAAGTAAAACAGTCCTTACAATGTCCTTAAGAACAGCAAACACCAATGATTGGTTCACCATTTTCCTAGTGGCTTTCTCAAGGATCCTTGTTTTATTGCTGGTTTCTTGGCTATTCCGCTTTTCAGCTCATTGTGCCTTATGGTATGTTCATGATGTTACTGAGCTGGAATGTCTGTACACCGTATTGTCCTTTGTCCTGTAAATTTTATGCAGTTTTAATAAATATTTTTTTCCTATGAGCTACTGTTCCTGCTTTATCTAGAGGAAGCTGAGGAGCTAAATTCCTATCTGCTTAACCACTTAGAGCTAAGTTATAGCTCATTGTTGTGTGAGAACCAGTCAATTAGACTAAATTCCCATTTAAATAAACAGTCTTAAAAAGGCAGCCTATTTGAAAATGTTTGTGTTTAAAAAGATAGATAATCCCTTTAATACCCATCCCCCAGTTTTGCACAACCAACACTGTTATATTAATATACTTTTTACCTCTGTGATTATCTTGTATCTTAGCCTCTTCTGACAGCGCCTGTTCACATGACTTTTTATTTATTATCTATTGACTTGCATTTTATCCAATTAGTGCAGTGTCTGCCACAAGCCACAGGCGTTAGTAAAGGTGTTACCTGTCTTTTTAAACAATAACAAATCTGGTGTAGACTGTTCATTTTACCATTGTCTGCTTTCTGTGTTATTTCTCTGCATACTTGGAAGACATTCACCTAGAGGGGTCTGATACCTACCTGCCTAACCACTAAGGGCGGAGTTATAGCTCAAAAGTGTGTGAGTCTCTGACTCAAAATCTCAACCTGTGGGATTGAAGGACTATATCCTTTTACTTTTATTTTATTTTACACAATTGTTTTGTCATTTTCACTATTTATTTGTTTTATAAGTTTATATTTTTCTTAACACACACACATATATATATATATATATATATATTTTTTTTTATTACAAATAATGATTACTAAATTGCATTGCTTAAAAATAAGCTCATAGATTGTTATATAAGCAAGGAGCTTGCTGAATTTCTTAAATAGTAAATTTAGAATGGTGGAACGGAATTGCCTTGGAGATGATTGTTGCAGCCTGATTAATATCAGTGATATACTAGTGAAGGTATTTTTTTAAGATGATGCAGCAATCTGTAATATTGGTCATGTTCCCTGAGGGATAAATCCAATGAATTAGTGTTTGAAATCTAAAGCTGAATTCTGTGAAAAGCAAAACAATTCAGAAGAACACCCCAAAGCAAAATATTACTAAAAGTGCTTTATTGATAGCAAGCCCAGATAGGCATGACATACAAAGAGAAAGTTCCTGAAGTTCCTGTGCCTTTAAGGCTTCCTTATTCAATATGACATCATCATGCAAGTATATAAATAGTAAATACATAGATAATGTATATCATATAACATTATAGATTTTATATATATATTATATTATATATATATATATATATATATGGGTACAAGGGTTATAACAGCGCCTATATATCCACTAAAGCTTAGAGTATGTGCAGCAAAGTGGGTAAAAAATCAAAACCATAAAGAATATATATATGAAAAATAAAGTAAAAAATATATATAAAATAAGGAACTTGGTAGTTCAATTTGAGTCTTTAGGATATATATAGTCCTTAGTATGTGTCCAACATATGGATGATATGTAGTAATAGATGGTATATAATACCCTTACCAGATATTACCCCAATCTAATGAGGTAAGTATGCCGCACTGGGGGTATGTGTTGGTAGTCCACTCTTCTCCTTGTATCCAGTGAGATAGCTGTATCAGTTTCCGTTAGCCTCCTGGAGTATGCAGGGATGTGTTTCTGATGGTAGATGTATCCCTTGAGCTTCCTGTGGATTGGTCCTTGGCCTCTTGGAGTACTTTTTCTGACTTGGTATGAACTTTCTCCGTCGTGAGTAATACCCAGGGAGACAAAAAAGTATATATAGTGTAATACAGTTTTATTTATAATATAGAACAGTAATGCAATTCATATAGCACTCACATTTAGCATCCTCAAACAGTATGAGGTATGTAATTGGCATATAAGACCTAAAGTTGGTCTCTCCACAGGTTAATATCAATTAAAATGCCCCAATCTTAGCTGAGAACTCCGTAATGAGGTTTCTCACAGATGTTGTTGCTTTCAAAATGGGGTTAATACACAGTTACTTGAAAAAATGGTGCTAGATATCTAGCCACAAGGAGGTAAAGTATCTAAAAGCAATATAAAAGTATAGCAATAAAAGTATATATATTAAAAGTATATTTCCCTGACGCGTTTCAAAGGTTATTTTTCGTTGGATCCTTCTTCTTAAGGGTTTTATATACCATCTATTACTACATATCATCCATATGTTGGACACATACTAAGGACTATATATATCCTAAAGACTCAAATTGAACTACCAAGTTCCTTATTTTATATATATTTTTTACTTTATTTTTCATATATATATTCTTTATGGTTTTGATTTTTTACCCACTTTGCTGCACATACTCTAAGCTTTAGTGGATATATAGGCGCTGTTATAACCCTTGTACCCACATTTACTCTTACTGCCTGGGGTATATACCTCATCCAGTATTTGCCTTATATAGCTGCCTGTATACCCTACACCAACTGACTAGCGCCTACTATAGAGTAACGCTTGTATCCACCCAGTTTTCTGAGTGGACACATTCTACTTGCACCTTCATATATATATATATATATATATATATATATATATATATATATATATATATATATTGTAAAAATACATATATCAGCACTACCAGTGTAAAATACATGAGAGTCATTTACAAAAACAATGTTCCGAAATAGGATACACTTAAAGGACCAGTCAACACAGTAGATTTGCATAATCAACAAATGCAAGATAAGAAGACAATGCAATAGCACGTAGTCTGAACTTCAAATGAGTAGTAGATTTTTTCTGATAATTTTAAAAGTTATGTCTTTTTCCACTCCCCCTGTACCATGTGACAGCCATCAGCCAATCACAAATGCATACACGTACCATGTGACAGCCATCAGCCATTCACAAATGCATACACACTTATTCTTGCACATGCTCAGTTCGAGCTGGTGACGCAAAAAGTTTAAATATAAAAAGACTGTGCATATTTAGTTAATGGAAGTAAATTTGAATGTTGTCTAAAATGGCATGCTCTATCTGAATAATGAAAGTTTAATTTTGATTGAATGTCCGGTGTAGTGCACGGTAGTGGTAGAAATCTGAAAATTACACTGAAAGAAAAAAGACCACTATAATCCAGCACCAGACTATAACTCATAGATTAATTGTATTTCCACAGGAAAGAAAAAAGGGGAGAAAGAAAGATTAGCATACACCGACATAGTGAATATATTTAATTAAACAACAAATGGCAACATAAAAATATTTCAGAAAGCTTCAAATAGGGCAATACTGCATAGTTGTCCATCAATAATGTCCATTTTGTAATCCAAGGACAATGAGCATCATGTATTGTGGTACTTAATAATTCATGCAAATCCAGACCTGACCACAACCAATAGGACGAATTTCCAAAAAGCCATTTCTCATTAGTAGTAAATCACGCACTCCCTCTGATTTTCATAAGTAGGTAAGCAAGTTGTGTCACTTAGACATATCTTGGCACATTCACAGAGGGTTCTTGTTAGGGCGGTTAAATAGAACAATTTATTGGAAATAGAAAAACATTTAAGGCGTATATTATTGATCCGCAGTAATATTCTCGTATATATGGTTAGTAGAGCAAGCACAGCTAAGGTAGTAATATTCTACGCTGAGCGTATTGTTAATCCACAGTCATATACTCATATATATGGTTAGAAGAGCAGGCACAGCTTTAGTAGCAACATTCAACATATGTTTCCATTGTGTAATGTCCCATTCATAAACAATCCATCACATCCTCTGACTCCCAGCAGTAACAAGCCAATTATTATAATATACAGCCATTCACAGAGGAATTTTGTTAGTGTGGTTAATGGGAACCATGGAACGATTACCTGTTTTGTTGTTGATTCAAAAGAAAGCTGTGCAAACCTGCATAATAGCGAATGTGTCCATTTGCAATTCAGAGTCATTCCTCCGCATTCCGAATACTGCAGATCACGCCAAGTTGTCTGTTGGGAAGGCCCATTAGTGCAAAAGCATGCCTTCAGAAGCGTCAGTCCAAATCTTGAAGCAGACTGAGTAAAGCTACGCACGTTTTACCCGTGCAACATACAGGCTTTTTCCGGCTTGATTCTAATTGGAGCATTAACTCCATCCATTTAAACAATTTGCTCCACCTTTTTTGAAAAATGTGCCCGGTGAAATACAAAATATTTTATATTGACAAGTTGCCACATTATTAATACAATACAATTAAACATTTAAACCTCCTACATATATAAAGAAAATATATTCTCATACAGTATTCTTGTGTGAGCAGAAAAATTATATATTTTATATAAACCCATGTATGGGATTCATTTCAAACTTCCAAAATTTCATGTGTATATAAGGACTTTTAGAATAAAGATAAGGGTATACATATACCAACTGTCATTTGTCTCATCTAAGGACAACTAATCACCTAGAAATGAACCAAAATTTATTTCCTCATTTAAACCCAGTTTTTTTTAAACTTTTACGGCTAGATTTAGAGTTTTGTCGGTAGCGGCCCGCGTTGCTAACGCATGCTTTTTTTTCGCCGCACCTTTTGAATACACCTGGTATTTAGAGTTGACAGAATGGCTGCATTTTCAGTGCGTTAGGCTCCAAAAAGGGAGCGTAGAGCATAATTTACCGCCACTGCAACTCTCGATACCAGCGGTGCTTACGGACGCGGCCAGATTCAAAAACATGCTCGTGCACGATTCCCCCATAGGAAACAATGGGGCTGTTTGAGCTGAAAAAAAACCTAACACCTGCAAAAAAGCAGCGTTCAGCTCCTAACGCAGTCCCATTGTTTCCTATGGGAAAACACTTCCTATGTCTGCACCTAACACCCTAACATGTACCCCGAGTCTAAACACCCCTAACCTTACACTTATTAACCTCTAATCTGCCACCCCCGCTATCGCTGACCCCTGCATATTATTATTAACCCCTAATCTGCCGCTCCGTACACCGCCGCAACCTACGTTATCCCTATGTACCCCTAATCTGCTGCCCATAACACCGACGACCCCTATATTATATTTATTAACCCCTAATCTGCCCCCCACAACGTCACCTCCACCTACCTACAATTATTAACCCCTAATCTGCCGAACGGACCTCACCTCTACTATAATAAATGTATTAACCCCTAATCTGCCTCACTAACCCTATAATAAATAGTATTAACCCCTAATCTGCCCTCCCTAACATCGCCGACACCTAACTTCAAGTATTAACCCCTAATCTGCCGACCGGACCTCACCGCTTCTCTAATAAATGTATTAACCCCTAAAGCTAAGTCTAACCCTAACCCTAACACCCCCCTAAGTTAAATATAATTTAAATCTAACAAAATAAATTAACTCTTATTAAATAAATGAATCCTATTTAAAGCTAAATACTTACCTGTAAAATAAACCCTAATATAGCTACAATATAAATTATAATTATATTGTAGCTATTTTAGGATTAATATTTATTTTACAGGTAACTGTATTTATTTTAACCAGGTACAATAGCTATTAAAAAGTTAATAACTATTTAATAGCTACCTAGTTAAAATAATTACAAAATTACCTGTAAAATAAATCCTAACCTAAGTTACAATTAAACCTAACACTACACTATCAATAAATTAATTAAATAAACTACCTACAATTATCTACAATTAAACCTAACACTACACTATCAATAAATTAATTAAATACAATACCTACAAATAAATACAATTAAATAAACTAACTAAAGTACAAAAAATAAAAAAGAACTAAGTTACAAAAAATAAAAAAATATATACAAACATTAGAAAATTATTACAACAATTTTAAACTAATAACACCTACTCTAAGCCCCCTAATAAAATAACAAAGACCCTTTTTTATGCAGCTCCGGGCTATATGATATGCTTTTATAGTTTAACTTCTATAGAAAGGACTCAAACTTTGATTATGTTACAACAGAAGGTGACCACTACTTAGCCTAAATTTATGGACATTCAAGATACATCACTTTGTGCATTTATCGCTAACACCATACATTAGACAACGCCACGTGTAGCGAATACATAAGTGCCTCCACCTGGCTTACTCTGCCGGCATGGAAGCTCTAGAAATGTGGGAACAGCATACCCTACAATCCCTGGAGCGGCATTTTCAGAGCATGAAAGAGGATCTAAGGGCTCTATTATCTGCCCTGACTCCGTCGCCGACACATGTGGATAATAGATCTGGCCCGGTACTATGTGAAGAAAACTACGCCTCACCCGGACTCACGCTACAGGAAAGCTCAAGTACTCCACCAGGCGATCCTATACTGAACCCTCTCTACAGTACCCCAGACCAAATGTCGGACATACCTACTTTACACGCAGCTCCAGAGGATAAAGCAGTATTGCGCCTTGATACTTTGCGCACACAAGCTGGCCTACTACCCACGGTTATGCCTCCCCATTTGGGACTCACAGTTCGGCTTCCTACGGACAAGCCGATATGTCTGAGCCACCCCTTGAAGAGGACCGTGCTATTGGACTCAGCTGATTTTACACCCTTTGCGCGGAATGGGGTTTTGGCTCTGCAGCGATCCTCCACTAATGGGCCCCCGCTCACTCAGGATACATTAGCCACGCTCATGTCAGTATCGCTAACCGATACCCATCCTGACACTACAGACTACCGCTCCTCTTTGCAGCTACCGCGGGGTCCCTCAGACTCTGGAGAGTCATTAGTAGATGGAAGGACTCTGGCTTTGCATCAGAAAGGTACAACTAGCCATTGTGTACGAGTGCCGGAGTCCTGGTATTACCCTCCATATGCGACCCCTACTATGCCGGCAGAGAAAAGCATAGGACTGACTTATCTCCCTTTCTCTTATGCAAAGATCAGGCCTGTTTCTTCGGATCTACAACTCAGCTCTGCCAATAACAACTCCTGGACTTTAGATTTCAGCTTGCAGCATGAGATTAGGCATGGTATTGGTTAAATCTATTTTTACCCCTGAACATACGCCATAGTAAACTAATACTTTTTACTGTGGGGCTTATTATGATTGTCAGCTCATGTAATCTTTGTTTCCAGTTTAAGCTTTGTTAGTTTAGAGTTCATTCTGCCGGTTAAGCTTGTTACAAACTAGTGATCCCTAGGCTGTTATGTTTCTTGGCTCTAATTTACATGCAGAAATTGCTACCCCTATCTAATTAGCCTTGAATGCCTAATCAGTAAACTGCAATCTCCTACTCCAGCCGCCTTGACTCTGGGGTTTATAGTGTTGCATACACATTATATATTCAAAATATGTTTCATAGATGTGTATGGAGCTAATACCTTTAGCTTATTATGCCTATGTTTTATCTCAATGTTTATTCGTGTTTGCCTCTACATATGGTATCCCTTAGAGATTTTTACCTATATGCTAACTGGGATACTATCTAACTACAGTAAGGTTCACCAACAGGGTATATATACTTTTTCCCAAGCTATTTATCGCTTACTATATACCCAACCACTGCTAATGCAATAGATTGCCTCTTGTTTAGCATCTCTGGCTCATACCATAGTTATTGAGGAGTAGGGAGATTCACTGTCAATTTTCTCAGCTGTATACTAATAGTCCAAACATTACCTACTACCTTAAGCGGCTTTACTGAGATACTTAAAGTTAATGTTGAACATTAGATAATAGTTCTTCCAAAGTGATATTTTTCCTTATTCAATAGCCCAGTATGTTAAATAGACCATGGATAGTATGTTCAAGCATACACTCTGTTTGCTCTCCCCCAAGCTGGTATGTTTTAATATATCAAATGTTATACTTAGACGCTATCAGTCAGAACTATTCAGTACTGTCAAGTCTATTGTTGTCACTGCATATTTCATATTGGTGGTCTGTTTCAAAGTATTAACTTAGCAGGAGACATAATATTCATATATAGGTTAGACACGATCAGCTATAACTCCTGATTAAGCTACTAAGAAAGGTATTATGCCCATTAGTGCTATTAACCTACTACACAGGCTATACACAACACTATACCATAGTCCTAGGATTCTGAAAGCGGCCCTTTATGTTTAATATTTATCAAATATTCATTACTTTGCTCTCTTATTAGCTGTCAACCTATTTATTACCCTCTTAAGTTAAATAGATATGTGGTGATTGCGATATTTATAGGAATATAAGCTATATCTACCCCACAGCTATTGCTTTTTATGATTGTTACTTAAGTGTTGGGGTTATTTTTATTCTATATGTTATTTGCTATTATTATTGGTGATAGTGAGACTGTCTTCCCTAGCTTCTCTATAATTCGGTCCACATTATCAGTATATATTACTTACACCAGTTTAAGCCTCTCTCCTTCCTTTCCCGCCGGTGCTTTCTGCCTGCGGGTCATATCCCTACTCCTTTTTCCCACATCGCTTATAGGTAGCACTCCCCCAGGAGAGGGGCTCACCCAGAAACCCAGAAATCCCCTTTGCCCCAAGCATACTAATGTTGCCCTTTCCATATAATACTACAGACAAACTGCTGAGGCTCATTACTTCCCATATTTAAGTCTTAGATCTCTCTTAGTTGTTTATTTTATACTTTAACATCTTATGATCTATTAGTGGGCGCATAAATATACTCACCCATATTCTGGATATCCCCAATGGGTTAAACATATCTGTTTCTACAGGAGCTATATAAATGACTTTTATTGAGCCTATGTACTGTTTAGTTACACAATATATTCTCCTAATGTGCGCTTCGCACTACAGTATATACCTTTCCCTTACATAGGTAGGGAGAAGTTCAGCTGACTTCTCCGAAACAGGAACCTAATAATCCTAGTATTATTTTCGGTATCTATTTGACAGACGAAGAAACCAATCCATGCTTGATTGCAGTATGAGCTCCACCGCATTGACTGGAAGGCTCCGCCCCTCCACCTCCCCCCATATATTTAAGCGGCTTTCGTCCGCTGATAGTCCCTTCCCCCCTTATATATTTCGGCCCAAGAGTGGCCGACACATATGCTAACTCTCCACAGGCAGATACCCTGTTTCACATATGTCAATGAGTGTTTCCTACTAGGTCGTGGAGATCATTCGCTAGTAATATAATATAAAACGAAGTTCTATTTCATCTCACCTAAACTTTTGCCTAGCACCATGTTAATTTTTGATATGTATTTTTCTTATTACAGACGCATTTTGTTTTGTCACTAATATTTGCTTATAGGCAATGTAATACTTTCTTGGATGTAATATTGTCTTAAGGGTGAATAATGTTTGTCAATCTTTGCTTCAACTTCAATAAAAATTTATTTAAAAAAAAAAAAAAAAATAACAAAGACCCCCAAAATAAAAAATTACCTACCCTATTCTAAATTTAAAAAGTTCAAAGCTCTTTTACCTTACCAGCTCTCAAAAGGGCCTTTTGTGGGGCATGCCCCAAAGAAAACTGCTCTTTTGCCTGTAAAAGAAAAATACAACACCCCCCCAACATTAAATACCCCTAATCTAACCCAAACCCCCCTTAAAAAAACCTAACACTACCCCCCTGAAGATCATCCTACCTTGAGTCGTCTTCACTCAACCGATGGAACTGAAGAGGAGATCCGAAGCGGTAGAAGTGATCCTCCAAGGGGTGCTGAAGAAATCTTCCATCCGATGAAGTGATCCTCCAGGCGGCGCTGAAGAAGTCTTCTATCCGGGCGATGTCATCTTCCAAGCGGCGTCTTGTTCCGATCAGCCAATAGAATGCAAGCTCAATCTGATTGGCTGATCCAATCAGCCTATCGGATTGAACTTGAATCTGATTGGCTGATTCCATCAGCCAATCAGAATTTTCCTACCTTAATTCCGATTGGCTGATAGAATCCTATCAGCCAATCGGAATTTGAGGGACGCCATCTTGGATGACGTCCCTTAAAGGAGCCTTCATTCGTCGGTAGTCCATCGGGCCAGCAGGATGTTCCGCATCAGAGGTCTGCAAGATGGATCCTGAAGAGAGAAGATTGAAGACCCCACTTGGAAGATGGCATCGCCCGGATAGAAGATTTCTTCAGCGCCGCCTGGAGGATCACTTCATCGGATGGAAGATTTCTTCAGCGCCCCTTGGAGGATCACTTCTGCTGCTTCGGATCTCCTCTTCAGTTCCATCGGTGGCTCGGTTGGGTGAAGACGACTCAAGGAAGGATGATCTTCAGGGGGGTAGTGTTAGGTTTTTTTAAGGGGGGTTTGGGTTAGATTAGGGGTATGTGGGTGGTGGGTTTTAATGTTGGGGGGTTGTATTTTTCTTTTACAGGCAAAAGAGCAGTTTTCTTTGGGGCATGCCCCGCAAAAGGCCCTTTTGAGGGCTGGTAAGGTAAAAGAGCTTTGAACTTTTTTAATTTAGAATAGGGTAGGGCATTTTTTTATTTTGGGGGTCTTTGTTATTTTATTAGGGGGCTTAGAGTAGGTGTAATTAGTTTAAAATTGTTGTAATATTTTTCTAATGTTTGTAAATATTTTTTTTTTTGTAACTTAGTTCTTTTTTATTTTTTGTACTTTAGTTAGTTTATTTAATTGTATTTATTTGTAGGTATTGTATTTAATTAATTTATTGATAGTGTAGTGTTAGGTTTAATTGTAGATAATTGTAGGTAGTTTATTTAATTAATTTATTGATAGTGTAGTGTTAGGTTTAATTGTAACTTAGGTTAAGATTTATTTTACAGGTAATTTTGTAATTATTTTAACTAGGTAGCTATTAAATAGTTATTAACTATTTAATAGCTATTGTACCTGGTTAAAATAAATACAAAGTTGCCTGTAAAATAAATATTAATCCTAAAATAGCTATAATATAATTATAATTTATATTGTAGCTATATTAGGGTTTATTTTACAGGTAACTATTTAGCTTTAAATAGGAATAAGTTATTTAATAAGAGTTAATTTATTTCGTTAGATTTAAATTATATTTAACTTAGGGGGGTGTTAGGGTTAGACTTATCTTTAGGGGTTAATACATTTATTAGAGAAGCGGTGAGGTCCGGTCAGCAGATTAGGGGTTAATACTTGAAGTTAG
Organism: Bombina bombina; assembly: GCF_027579735.1. Taxonomy (NCBI): domain Eukaryota; kingdom Metazoa; phylum Chordata; class Amphibia; order Anura; family Bombinatoridae; genus Bombina; species Bombina bombina. The sequence goes on from NC_069499.1 coordinate 959,488,901, forward strand.
GTGTCGGCGATGTTAGGGAGGGCAGATTAGGGGTTAATACTATTTATTATAGGGTTATTCAGGCGGGAGTGAGGCGGATTAGGGGTTAATAACTTTATTATAGTAGCGGTGAGGTCCGGTGGGCAGATTAGGGGTTAATAATTGTAGGTAGGTGACGGCGACGTTGGGGGCGGCAGATTAGGGGTTAATAAATATAATATAGGGGTTGGCGGTGTTAGGGGCAGCAGATTAGGGGTACATAGGGATAACGTAGGTGGCGGCGGTGTGCGGTCGGCAGATTAGGGGTTAAAAATTTTTAATAGAGTGGCGGCGATGTGGGGGGGCCTCGGTTTAGGGGTACATAGCTAGTTTATGGGTGTTAGTGTACTTTAGAGCACAGTAGTTAAGAGCTTTATGTACCGGCGTTAGCCCAGAAAGCTCTTAACTACTGACTTTTTTCTGCGGCTGGAGTTTTGTCGTTAGATTTCTAACGCTCACTTCAGCCACGACTCTAAATACCAGTGTTAGAAAGATCCCATTGAAAAGATAGGATACGCAAATGGCGTAGGGGGATCTGCGGTATGGAAAAGTCGCGGCTGCAAAGTGAGCATTAGACCCTTTCCTGACTGACTCTAAATACCAGTGGGCGGTAAAAACCAGCGTTAGGAGCCTCTAACGCTGGTTTTGACGGCTAACGCCAAACTCTAAATCTAGCCGTTAGTGTTGAAAATCCACTTGCTCTCTTTGCACAGTAAAATTTTATCCAAATTGCCCCCTCTGCTTTTTATATCAACTAGTTCCAAGCCTCTAAAACCCATAGATTTGTGTTACTTTTGTGATACTCCCATGAAGTGTCTTGCTACACTAATGTTCTTAATGCATTTATTCTTGATATCACATTTGTGTCCTTTCATTCTCTCCTTGTGTTCTCTGTAGGTTTTGCCAATATAGAACATTGGGCAGTTACAGGATACCATATATAAAACACCCTCACTTTTACAAGTCATGTGTCCCTTTACTCTGTGAAGTGTACCTGATTTATCACAAAATTTATCACCTGCTAACATGTTGATACAAACTGAACAATGTGTGCATTTAAAGTTTCCATCTTTGCGTTTGTTGCTTAACCAGTTGCCAGTGTTAGATTTGAGATGACTATCTACTAACATATCCTTCAGGTTTGGGGCTCTTTTTGTAGTCATTAAAGTGGTACTACCCAATAGAACATGCCAATGTTTATTTAAAATAGCACGGATGTCCTGCTAGTTGTTGTTATAGGTACTTATAAACCTTGAAAGTAGTTCATTTCTGTCTTATCTTTATTGTCATATAGAAGGGTTTCTCTATTTTTGTCTTTTGATCGGTCAAATGCATTTTTTAAAGTTTGTTGGGAATACCATATCACTTTGAATTTTTTTTTCAAGTCATATACTTCTGTTTTGAATTGACTGAAATCCGTGCAATTTCATCTATGCCTTAGATATTGGCCATAAGGGATATTTTGAATTAATTTCTTTGGATGGTGTCTATCAAAAGATAACAGGACATTCCCTGCAGTTTCCTTTATGTATGTAGCAGTTTTTAATTCATTATTTATATTAATTTCATCAGTACTATGTATGTAAGTGAATTTTAAATTGAGATCATTTTGATTCAATCTATTCATGAACTCTATAAGTTTCACCTCAGTATCCTCCCATAGGGAGGGTCATTGATAAATCTAAGCCATAGTGCAAATGATGAATTATAGCTTTCATTACAATTGAAAATATAGTCATGCTCCCACTTACCCAGATAGAGACATGCAAAGGTAGGGGCACAAGAAGTCCCCATCGCTGTTCCTAAAATTTGTTCGTAACATTTATCTTTAAACACAAAATAATTGTGTTCCAGGATAAACGACAATAATTCCAGAACCAAATCCGTGTGTTTGTTATATTCTTTCCTCTCTGTATCAGAAAGAATTTGCATGACTCTATCCCTTTTTTGTGAGGTATGTTAGAATAGAGAGCCCCAACTTCAATTGCTACCAGGATTGTTTTAGAAGTAATTGTGATTCCATTTAGTTTTTTCAGGACATCAAGGGTGTCCTTGACATATGATGGGAGACTAAGTAGTTGGTCTAAGACAGAAGTCTACATATTGAGAAATTCGTTCTGTGAAGGATCCCATCCCTGAAATTATAGGATGTCCTGGGGGAGGACTTTTCTTTTTGTTCAATCTTGGTAAGCTATAAAATGTCGGTGTTATTGGATGTTTAACAAATAGGAAGTCAAACTCTTTCTGATTGACACACAAAATACTAGAGAAAATCTATTGCGCTTATGTTCTGACCAAAAATAATTCTCTAGTGATAATATTATATTTTCCTTAAAATTATTTTCCCATGTGCATGAGGGATTATAAGATTGTTTGCAATGTGTAACGCAATGTAAGCTATTTTATAAAAAGGATATCTCCACTAGGACACTCGTGGATACCTTAATGCATACACAAATATATACAATATTCAAAAGAGAGAATAAAAGGTTATTAACAAATTGTTGCAGAGTGTATTAACTCAGCAATTATATTATTATTAATTTTAGATTTTTGTATTTGAGGGTCACAGACAGACCACAGTACCTTTAAAAGTTTTCCAGTAAACTAGTACTGGCTGTCATTGTCCCATATAATGATCCTTGCTGTGATTAAGTTCCATAGTTCCCAAAGGGCAAACTGATGGAGATGAATATACTTTCTTCCTTTAGGTCAGGGTGCCAGCGTAGTGCAGCCTTGTTCCAGCCAGAAATTCCACCAGTCTTGGCTCAGAAGTAATGACATAAAAACAGAAGGAGAAAAGAAAAAAGGCGCACAAGGCACGACTCAAGTGAAAGATTTATTCACATATACTGCACATGCAAGTGAAAATACACTTACTAGATAAAAATGAATAACAAGCATTCAAATGGAGCGTTAGATGTTTGCTGCTCCTTGTCTCACACAGGCATAGATGTGAGACAATGGTTTGCCTGCAGCTGTAACAAGCTGCTGCAGGCAAAGTAAGCTCGGGGGAAACGCGTCAGGCCGGTAGACACATCACTTGGAGATCATTGGAGTACGGCAGGAACCTTGTTACACGAGCTATACAGCAGCCGGGCAAAGGATCCGGAATACTTTGCCTGCAGCAGCTTGTTACAGCTAAAAGAAGGCGGACCATCTATGCCTGTGTGAGACAAGGAGCAGCAAACATCTAACGCTCCATTTGAATGCTTGTTATTCATTTTTATCTAGTAAGTGTATTTTCACTTGCGTGTGCAGTATATGTAAATAAATCTTTCACTTGAGTCGTGCCTTGTGCGCCTTTTTTCTTTTCTCCTTCTGTCTTTCTGATTGATCAGTTCTTCATCTTGAGTTCTTTCAGAGCTTTCCTTTGAACCTTACTGAGATTGTCTAACATCTGAGTATCAGTATTTAGTAAATCTATATCTCTTTTGACCAACAACTAAATTGTTTATTAAAGGTGTACTTGAAAGAGCTGGCATATACATTGATTTGCTTTTAAAGTTACTAAATCCTATTGTACTTTCTGAATTCTCTGTTATAATAGGTTCGTGATCATTACTCTCACTGGCCAATTCCTCTATTAATATATTTGCATCTTTATTTTGGTATCTTTTGTTGAAGCCTCCTTTACACCTATATAGGCTCAGGTTGTGTTAAAGGGACACCAAACCCAAATTTTTTTCTTTCATGATTCAGATAAAGCATGCAATTTTAAGCCACTTTCTAATTTATTCCTATTATCATTTTTTCTTCGTTCTCTTGCTATCTTTATTTTAAAAAGAAGAAATCTAAGCTTTTTTTTTTATTCAGTACTATGGACAGCACTTTTTTATTGGTGGATGAGTTTATCCACCAATCAGCAAGAACAACCCAGGTTAATCACCAAAAATGGGCCGGCATCTAAACTTACTTTCTTGCATTTCAAATAAAGATACCAAGAGAATGAAGACAATTTGATAATAGGAGTAAATTAGAAAGTTGCTTAAAATGACATGCTCTATCTGAATCACGAAAGAAACAATTTGGGTACAGTGTCCCTTTAAGCACTATATTGCAGCTGTGTTTACAACAATGTTCTACATATAGTTATTGTGAACACCACAGCCTACCTCTGTATGCGCTTATGGAAATAAATTATAGTCATATTGTCACGGATACCAGACCCCCAAGGCTAACCCCCCACCCCCTTATTAGCTTACCCCTGTTGTTTCCCAGCAGTTTTGGGCTCCTCAGAGCAACCACGATCTCTGGAAGCTTTTGGTTGCTTGGTTTTGTCACAAGTACTTTGTCAGAGAAGAGCTGGCCTCTGACCGGAAAAAACCCTCCTAGGCTGGCCGGGCTCCTGGAACTTCTGGTTGGCCGCCTCACAACGGACACCCGCCTAACCCCTCTAAGGCTGGTCGGGCTCCTGGAACTCCAGGTCGGCCACAGAATAGCAGGACACAGGCTAACTTTACCCCTGGTCGCTACAGTGGCCCTTTGCTCCAGAGCTCTGCTCTTTTGGGGATTGGTAGCCCCTAAGGAGGACAAGAGGTGGGGATATCACCGGAGGGGAGCTCCTTTAGGAACCAGGAGTTTTGGACACCCCTACCTCCATAACTTAAATGGACTGTATCTCTGGTTCACCAGTAACAAATCACGATGCTTTTTGAACTGTGGCAACTGGGGACCAAGAGCTTTCAAATGACACCCTGGAAGTGTTGACGCTCCCCTAGGATCACCCTGAAACCGTCACTCCTGGGTCCTGGGATTCTGTGGGACTATGGCTGCCATGGAGGTGCCAGTCATTCTGGAGGGGCGGGAATGGCAGGAAAATTTTGGGATTGTCCAGTGTCTTATCAAGATGAGCTTTGTGTATAAAAGGAGTGTATGTTTTACAATAAAATCAGTTCCTGTTTCACCTGAATGCTAGTATGTCTAGTTATTTTGGTGGGCTCCTGCTAAAATCACTTTCCTGGGCTATATAGCAGGCTGTTCCAGGCAGAGGAAGGACCCTCTGGCAGAGCTAACTAGTCTGGGTAGCCGGAGTCTGCCACAAGGTGGGACCCTGAATACTAGTGCTGTTGGGCATCAGGGGTGGCTACAGACTGTGGACACTTGCCAGCTACATAGCTGCAGTCAGCAGGGAGGAAGCAGGACCCGTTTGGCAGAGCTACCCAGTCAGGGTAGTCAGGGTATCCGTCACACATATGTTTAATAGTATCTTAGGATCTGTTTGTGATTCATTTTTATGTTATAAGAGTGTTTTGGAGGGATATTTAAAGGGATACTAAACCCAAAAACTTTCATGATTCAGATAGCGCATGCAATTTTAAGCAAGTTTCTAATTTAGTTCTAGTATCAATTTTTCTGCGTTTTCTTGCTATCTTTATATTTTTTTTTTTAAAAAAGCAGGACTGTAAAGCTTAGGAGCCGGACAATTTTTGCTTCAGAACCTGGGTTATGCTTGCTTATTGGTTAGCCAAATATAGCCAGTAATAAGCAAGAGTTATCCAAGGTTCTGAACCTAAAATGGGCCAGCTCCTAAGTTTTACATTCTTGCTTTTTAAATAAAGATAGCAAGAGAACGAAAAAAATGAATAATAGGAGTAAATTAGAAAGTTGCTTAAAATTGTATGCTCTATCTGAATCATGAAAGAAATGAAAAAATGGGTTTAGTATCCCTTTAAGGCACTGATGTCCCAGGAAGGTAGAATAAATATAGTGCTGTATTTATCTTCAGGCTACTAATATCTTCTGTCAGAAATGTATCTGCACTGAAAAAGAGGAATAGGTCACTGTTTCTTATGTTCTGCATTAGCATAGGTTTGGCAGCTTGCAGTGTGTTTTCTCTGGAATTTCAGATAAGGGGGAGTAATATGATAAAGTTCTTGGACATATGGAAATAAGGTGCTTCTATATGTATTAAAATTCCATTTTGTAACTATTTTGACATTTTCTTTTCTTTACAAATACAAGTTATTTAGCTGCCATCTATGCTATGTAGCTTTGCTCAATAAGCCCCGGGGAGAAGAATGGTTGACCCCATGAACAGCAATGTTTAGCTATAAATTTGCTACAGACAATTTCTTACATGTTGACAAGCTTTGACAATGTTTGGTAGCATGATGCAATTTCTGTAGGAAAGACGAAGCTTCCTCGGAAAATTGTTGAAAGCAGAAGGTATACAAAGAAGCGAAGAAATGCAGATTCTTCTGCTCCCACAAGAAGCTATGAAAACGTAATTCAAATATATAGGGGTCAATTTATCAAAGGCTTCGCCAGCCGTCTCCTTCCTTCCACTGCAGGTTCTAACAAGAGAACCTCTAGTCTGTATTTATGAAACAGCGATCATCAGACCGCTGCTTCCCTAACTCGCCTCCACCTTTTAGGTGGAGAATTTCAATCTCCCCAGTCTCGTCTGACCAGGGAGATTGACAGCTTCTGCCCACGCACAGCCAAGAGTGCAAAATAGCGTTGTTGTGCAATGCCAAAGGCGAACTGCAGCCGACAGGGACGCATATGTATGCCCCTGTCTTCCGTAGCTTGATAAATCAACCCCATTGTGGAAGAGACAAGAATAGGTGGAAAGTCTTTACTTGTTTGCATTTGGATTTTGCATACACTCATTTTTTTAACTCTTCGTAGAATTTAAAAATAATAAACAACAAACAGATCAATTAAAAAAATTCATTTACATAGTTTTTCAATTAATAAAAGAAAGCATAAATCATTTTGCAAAAATATAACAGAAGTATTGCACATGTGATACTTTTCATGAGTAACTACTAAGGAATTTTTTTGCTAGATTTTAGGACACTGACGTCCCTTTGCCAGACTGCTGTTTGAACAATAAACTTTCAAGATTCCGATTTTTTTATACAAAACAAGCACCAAGGATTATACTTTGTATATTTCTGTGCATCTGTTACAACTTACATTGCACTTTGTAATTTATCTATTATAAAATGAGCCTTGCCCCCAGACTTGTATGGGGTCAACTGCCTGGGACTCTGGGGACAGTGCAGCTACTGCAAGTGCTATTGCGCACCCAGGGCGGTGCATGTTGCAGGGTCCCAGGATGTGTACCCAGTCCTGTCTGAGGGTTAATTTATTAAAGTCTGGCAGACATGATACGCTGTAGCGTATCATGTCCGCCAGACATCGCTGAATGCATTGCACAATTGCATTCAGCATTGCACAAGCAGTTCTAGGATGTATGTGTATAGAATCGGGCAGATTGCTGTACACAGCCTCAGAGGTGGCGTATGAGTTAAGAAGCAGCGGTCTATAGGCTAAAGGCTCGCACGGATACAGAGTAAATTGGCCCGATTCGGCCAATATTAAATTGACCCCTGAGAGTGCAGTCCCCTTCGGTGTTTTGTGCAGTCTGTGAACCCTTGATGTGGTACCTGGGCTTGTCCCATTTGGCCATATGCAGTAACTAACTCTTTAATCTTAGCTGAGCACTTGCAAGTGAGTGCTAGTCTTCCTGTGTTTACATATATATATATATATATATATATATATATATGTATGTGTGTGTGTTTATATGTAGATGAAAACATGTTAAAGCATATTTATGTAATATTAATATTTAATAAAGTGTTATACTGTATATTTACTGTAAATATTTCACATTGCAATGTTCTGCACATAGCAGAATATGTTTTTAGTATTAATAAATAGACATTCCTATAGATATCTGTACATATCTATTCCTATATATAATCATGTGTGTGTGTGTGTGTATATGTGTATATATATATATATATATATATATAGATATATATATATAGATATATATATATTGTACTAAAACACTATCATATATATATGTAGAAGTATGTATTTATGAATAAAAAGAACATATTCTTCGATGTAAAGAATATTGGAATGTGAAATAATCATATTTTCGTGTCGGGTTAGTGCACAAGAGAATATGTGATCGGGTTTGCGTGCAAGTTGTGTGTTCTTTTTGCTCGATTGACTTCTATACATAAATGCGCACAAGATATTCTAAGTTCAGCAAAAAGCTCTCTTCTAGCACAGTTAACGCTCGAGCGGGAGCAATAAATAGCGCTCCACTTGTAATCTGGCCATTAATGTTCTTGCAGTTATCCATTTTACCTACAAGAGTGTATACAATTGTTGACAAATAGCTAATTTACCTTTTATTTTAACATTTGAAATAGCTGCTTATGTCTGTTCTATCCTTTTCTATACTGGAAATGTCAGTACATAAGTACTGGTTATAGAAAAGCTATGTAAAGATATAGAATAAATCACACACCCAGTTGGGGGTGGGAGAGAGGCAATACAATTTTCATTTTCTGATAGTCTAAGTGTGTGTCTAAGTATACAGCAAGAGATAACATAATGTAATGAATGCCTTCTGGTTAATTCCCAGAAATTTCTAACAAAGACATTTTATAAACATGTAGCTGTTATTATAAATGAGAACAGTGACATTTAGAATGTTGGACACTTCTTAGTAAAGTTATTTGAATTGTGTCTCATAGATGGTTATAGATAGGTGGTCTGATAGAACACCTATCTAATCCCTTATGAGTTTTGATTTTATGTTATGAATCCTGTTTTGTGAATATCTTCGTAAGAATGTATGATAGAGAAAGTATAGCGAAATATAAAAAAAAATCCAGGAAAAACTGGTTTCCTAAATTACTGCAGTAAAATACTACTGTTACTTTAAGTAGTTAAGTTAAGTTCTACAAAGTGGAGAATGATATAACCTATCCAGAAAATATGAGACCGTAAACATGGAAAGTAAGTTGTTTAGTTTTAATTCTCAACGAGACTACTTTGTACTATGGCATCTGAACTCGGAAGAGTGGGCAGCAAGTGTGGAGAAGCTGCGTACACCTCAAGGCTGCAGCGGAGTCTGAACTTGGAAGAGCGGGCAGCAAGTGTGGAGGAGCTGTGTACACCTCACGGCTGCAGCAGAGTTTAAACTAAAAAAAGCGGGCAGCAAGTGTGGAGGAGCTGCGTACACCTCAAGGCTGCAGCCGCGTCTGAGGAGAAAACTGACTGCTACTGAAGATGACGTTACACACAGAGACGAAATCCTGGATGCAGATGAGATGTTGGATGCCTATTCACAGTTTCTTTTATTAGAGATGTATGAACTATGCGCTGTAAGGTGTATGCTGTTGAGTCTAATAAATCTTCCTCTAAGCTTCAGATAGTGATCTCGTTATTTTATAAAAGATAAGACTTTCAAGCGCTTTAAGCCAATACCCCATTAGGAAAGATTTACAATACAAAAAACAGTTTGAAGTATCAAAACTTTATTTGTCTATGTAACAATGAAAATAAAAATAAAAATATATGTCTTTAAAACATAGAAATACTGTTTAGAGAAGGTTGGCCAACCTTATAAAATTTATATCATGTAAAAGACTGTGATCAAAAACAATCATAAAATGAAATTAGTTGTAGTCTGCATTAAATTTTAAACTGAAGCTATACTGTGCCTTTGATATCCGCTTTGAAATAGGAGCTACTAGCTTTTTTTATTTAAACTGCACAAAGTAATTGATCAGAATTTTTACTATGTATTTAAATAGTTTAAAACAACGTAGTACTTAATGTATCAATTGATCTCAGGATTGCTATAATTGTAACAACTTACTTAATATGCACCATTTCCTACTTAGGGGGGTAGTTATCAAGCCGTCTACTTTTCTGGCTTCGCCGGCCCAATACGCCCGCCTAAGCTCGCCTACCTTCGCCGCCGCGGACCTTGAATACGTTCGCCTAAGTTATCAAATAAAGCTGTCAAAAAGCCGCGGGGCGATGAGCAGCGGACTGTGACAGTTATCACTCATCCGATCTCGCTGCCCTTCGGCTTTTTCCCAGCTTTATTGCTAGCCTGTCACTAAGCACTCACACTAAACTGCACTGTTCTACCCCCTATACCGGCGCCCCCGGAGCCCCCCGCAACTAAATAAAGTTACTAACCCCTAAACCGCCGCTCCTAGACCCCGCCGCAACTCTTATAAATGTATTAACCCCTAAACCGCCGCTCCTAGACCCTGCCGCAACTCTTATAAATGTATTAACCCCTAAACCGCCGCTCCCGGACACCGCTGCCACCTACATTATACCTAGTAACCCCTATCCTGCCCCCCCTACACCGTCGCCCTCTATTATAAAATTATTAACCCCTATCCTGCTGATCCCGCACCTCTCCGCAACTAAATAAATAGTTTAACCCCTAAACCGCCGCTCCCTGAACCCGCCGCAACCTATATTAAACCTATTAACCCCTATCCTGCCCCCCCTACACCGTCGCCACCTATAAAAAATTTATTAACCCCTATCCTGCCCCCCACTACGCCGCCGCCACTGTAATAAAATTATTAACCCCTAAACCTAAGTCTAACCCTAACGCCCCCCTAACTTAAATATTAATTAAATAAATCTAAATAAATTAACTCTTATTAACTAAATGAATCCTATTTAAAACTAAATACTTACCTTTAAAATAAACCCTAATATAGCTACAATATAAATAAGAATTATATTCTAGCTATCTTAGGATTTATATTTATTTGACAGGTAACTTTCAATTTATTTTAACCATGTACAATAACTATTAAATAGTTATTAACTATTTAATAGCTTACCTAGCTAAAATAAAGAGAAATGTACCTGTGAAATAAATCCTAACCTAAGTTACAATTACACCTAACACTACACTATACTTTAATAAATGATTACTATTTAAAACTAAATACTTACCTGTAAAATAAACCCTAAGATAGCTACAATGTAATTAATAATTATATTATAGCTATCTTAGGATTTATATTTATTTTACAGGTAACTTTGTATTTATTTTAGCTAGTTAGAATAGTTATTAAATAGTTATTAACTATTTAATAACTACCTAGCTAAAAGAAATACAAAATTACCTGTAAAATAAATCCTAACCTAAGTTACAATTAAACCTAATACTACACTATCATTAAATTAACTAAATAAATTACCTACAAATAACTACAATTAAATACAATTACATAAACTAACTAAAGTACAAAAAATAAAAAAAGCTAAGTTACAAAAAATAAAAAAATAAGTTACAAACACGTTAAAAATATTACAACAATTTTAAGCTACTTACACCTAATCTAAGCCCCCTAATAAAATAACAAAACCCCCAAAATAAGAAAAATCCCTACCCTATTCTAAATTAAATAAATTTCAAAGCTCTTTTACCTTACCAGCCCTTAAAAGGGCCATTTGTGGGGGCATGCCCCAAAAAGTTCAACTCTTTTGCCTGTAAAAAAAAAATACAACCCCCCCCAACATTAAAACCCACCACCCACATACCCCTAATCTAACCCAAACCCCCCTTACAAAAACCTAACACTAATCCCCTGAAGATCATCCTACCTTGAGTTGTCTTCACTCAGCCGAGCCACCGATGGAACTGAAGAGGACATCCGGAGCGGAAGAAGTTAATCCTCCAAGCGGCGCTGAAGAAATCTTCCATCCGATGAAGTCATCATCCAGGCGGCGCTGAAGAAGTCTTTGATCCGGCCGATGTCATCTGCCAAGAGGCGCTGAAGATGTCTTCTATCCGGGTGAAGTCATCTTCCAAGCCGGGTCTTGAATCTTCCTTCCGCCGACGCGGAACCACCTTCTTCACCGACGGACTACGACGAATGACGGCTCCTTTAAGGGACGTCATCCAAGATGGCGTCCCCTCAATTCCGATTGGCTGATAGGATTCTATCAGCCAATCGGAATTAAGGTAGGAAAAATCTGATTGGCTGATGGAATCAGCCAATCAGATTGAGCTCGCATTCTATTGGCTGTTCCGATCAGCCAATAGAATGCGAGCTCAATCTGATTGGCTGATTGGATCAGCCAATCGGATTGAACTTGAATCTGATTGGCTGATTCCATCAGCCAATCAGATTTTCCTACCTTAATTCCGATTGGCTGATAGAATCCTATCAGCCAATCGGAATTGAGGGGACGCCATCTTGGATGACGTCCCTTAAAGGAGCCGTCATTCGTCGTAGTCCGTCGGTGAAGAAGGTGGTTCCGCGTCGGCGGAAGGAAGATTCAAGACCCGGCTTGGAAGATGACTTCACCCGGATAGAAGACATCTTCAGCGCCTCTTGGAAGATGACATCGGCCGGATCAAAGACTTCTTCAGCGCCGCCTGGATGATGACTTCATCGGATGGAAGATTTCTTCAGCGCCGCTTGGAGGATTAACTTCTTCCGCTCCGGATGTCCTCTTCAGTTCCATCGGTGGCTCGGCTGAGTGAAGACGACTCAAGGTAGGATGATCTTCAGGGGATTAGTGTTAGGTTTTTGTAAGGGGGGTTTGGGTTAGATTAGGGGTATGTGGGTGGTGGGTTTTAATGTTGGGGGGGGTTGTATTTTTCTTTTACAGGCAAAAGAGCTGAACTTTTTGGGGCATGCCCCCACAAATGGCCCTTTTAAGGGCTGGTAAGGTAAAAGAGCTTTGAAATTTATTTAATTTAGAATAGGGTAGGGATTTTTCTTATTTTGGGGGGTTTGTTATTTTATTAGGGGGCTTAGATTAGGTGTAAGTAGCTTAAAATTGTTGTAATATTTTTAACGTGTTTGTAACTTATTTTTTTATTTTTTGTAACTTAGCTTTTTTTATTTTTTGTACTTTAGTTAGTTTATGTAATTGTATTTAATTGTAGTTATTTGTAGGTAGTTTATTTAGTTAATTTAATGATAGTGTAGTATTAGGTTTAATTGTAACTTAGGTTAGGATTTATTTTACAGGTAATTTTGTATTTCTTTTAGCTAGGTAGTTATTAAATAGTTAATAACTATTTAATAACTATTCTAACTAGCTAAAATAAATACAAAGTTACCTGTAAAATAAATATAAATCCTAAGATAGCTATAATATAATTATTAATTATATTGTAGCTATATTAGGGTTTATTTTAAAGGTAAGTATTTAGTTTTAAATAGGATTCATTTAGTTAATAAGAGTTAATTTATTTAGATTTATTTAATTAATTATTTAAGTTAGGGGGGCGTTAGGGTTAGGGTTAGACTTAGGTTTAGGGGTTAATAATTTTATTACAGTGGCGGCGGCGTAGTGGGGGGCAGGATAGGGGTTAATAAATTTATTATAGTTGGCGACGGTGTAGGGGGGGCAGGATAGGGGTTAATACATTTAATATAGGTTGCGGCGGGTTCAGGGAGCGGCGGTTTAGGGGTTAATACATTTATTATAGTTGCGGTGGGCTCCGGGAGCGGCGGTTTAGGGGGTAATAACTTTATTTAGTTGCGGCGGTGTAGGGGGGGTCAGATTAGCGGTGTTTAGACTCGGGGTACATGTTAGGGTGTTAGGTGTAGACAGCTCCCATAGGAATCAATGGGATGTCTGTCAGCAGCGAACTTGTACTTTCACTATGGTCAGACTCCCATTGATTCCTATGGGATCCGCCGCCTCCAGGCTGGCGCTTTGAAAACCAGGTACGCTGGGCCGTAAAAGTGCCGAGCGTACCTGCTAGTTTTTTGATAACTAGCAAAAGTAGTGAGAATGTGCCGCACTTGTGTGCGGAACATCTGGAGTGACGTAAGAATCGATCTGTGTCGGACTGAGTCCGGCGGATCGAAGTTTACGTCACAAAATTCTACTTTTGCCGGTCTCGAGCCTTTGATAACTAAGGCGAATCAGCCTCGCCACAAATACGCTGCGGAATTCCAGCGTATTTGAGGTTGACGGCTTGATAACTAGGCCCCCTAATATGCACGATTTCTTTCTTATTGTACACAATTCCTGGGAAAAAATATATATGCTTTGTATGACAAATGACTCAAATTGTGTGTGAACACTGAATGTCTCAATACCGGTGCTTGCTTTTTTCTGAAAAAACGTTCATACGTTTCTGCGAGATCACAGCGCTTTGGATGTTGTTAACACAGTTTTTAGAGGCAATCAGTGTTGCAAGTGCACTTCTAAGTGTTATCTGACCTTATTTCCTTTTGTCTTTAGACGTCTTTTGTTTCCATCATCCTAGAGAAGATCTACGGTTTCGGAGCTTTCTACCAGCGGTGAGCCCAGATCACGCCGCTGCTTCAGAGGCTGTTTCCAAAATCACGCGCCTTACCCTTAGGATTCCCGTGATTGGTCCTCGTAATAGTGTAGTTGAACCTAGAAAAAAAAGACTCCACCTTACCTGTCTGGAGGTAAGAGTCTAGGTATTGTAAGTTGCGATGGTCTGTGTAAATTATTATAGGTTCTTTGGTTCCCTTGAGGAGATGTCTCCACGTTTCTAATGCACTTTTCATAGCCAATAATTCTTTCTCTCCTATATGGTAGTTAAGTTCAGATGTTGATAAAACTCAAGAATTAAATGCCACAGGATGTAAATAACCTGTAAGAGAAGATTTTTGAGATAATACAGCTCCTAGAGCATAATCAGAAGCATAAACTCCAAGTGTATACTTAAGGGAGAGGGTTTGGATAAGAGAGTCTAGGTGCTGTTGCAAAAGAGTTTTTTTAAGTATGCGAAGGCTTCATAACATGTCTTGTCCCAAATAAAATGAAAGTCATGTTTGGTGAGGTTTGTGAGTGGTTTTGGGATAGATGAAAAGTTTCTGATAATTCGAGGAATTTTTGCACATGTTTTTGGAATGGGCCAGTCTTTTATGGCTATAACTTTAGTGTCTTCCATGTATATCCCTGTTGGTGTAATATGATATCCTAAGAAAGTGATTTCAGAACATTGGAATATACACTTTTCTGGATTAACAAACAGTTTTTGTGTCTGTAACCTTGAGAGGACCGTCCTTATGTGTTTTATGTGTTCAGTTAAAGTGGCAGAAAAAATAAGAATGTCATCTAAGTATATCACAACATATGTGTCAAGGAGGTCCCGGAACATATAATTTATAAACCTCTGGAAGGTCGCTGGGGCATTACAAAGCCCAAAAGGCATTACTGTGTACTCATAGAGACCATAACGGGTACAAAAACTGTTAGCCACTCATCCCCTGAGCGTACACGGATACTATTATAAGCTCCCCTTAGATCTAATTTCGTATATATTTGAGATCCATGCAATCTTTCTATGAGCTCAGGGATGAGTGTCAATGGATACCTGTATTTTATTATCCTTTTATTAAGTTCACGGTAATCAACGATTGGGCACAAAATGTTATCCTTATTGGTTACAAACAATATACCAGCACCTGCTGGTGATGTTGAAGGGTGTATAAAGCCTTTTCTGAGGTTATCAGTGATGTATTCTTTTAGTTTCTCTAGTTCAGGACTGGATAGTGGAAAAATATGACCATATGGAACATCAGAACCTGGGATTAAATCAATTGGGCAATCATATTGCCTGTGTGGTGGTAACGTTTTCTGTCTCAATCTGATCAAAAACTTGGTTGAAGTCAGAATAACATTCTGGTATTTGGTTTTCTGTAATGTTGAGTAATGTTTGTGTTGGTAAACAGGTTGTTGAACAATATGGTGAGACGAATTCTACTTTATTTTCTCTCCACTGTGGGTCGTGTTGGCATAACCAATGTTACCCCAAAATTATGGGGAATATGGGGTATTTGATAACATCAATAGAAAGAAATTCCTGATGTTTGTTTTGTATGTTAACTAATAATGAGATTGTTTGATGGGTTACTGGACCGGTTTCCACTGTTTTTCCATCAATAAGACGCACACATACTGGATTTTGTTTTTCAACAATCCGTATTTTATTATGCTTAACAACATTTACATCAATGTAGCTAGCAAATGCACCAGAATCCAATACAGCTTCAAAGATTTTTTGGTTGAGTCCCCACTGTAAATAAACAGTAATTAGGAGGTATGATGGTTTTTGAGTAGTTAAAGTTAAACAGTGCTCAATATGTTTTGGCTTACCCGGTTTTTGTCTTTTTAAGGATGGACAGTCGGGTACCGGATGATCTTTGGATGCACAGTAAATGCACAACTCTTTATCTTTTCTTCTTTGCTTCTCTTCAATAGATAGTGGCCCCCTGATGAATCTTATTTCCATTGCATCGTCATTGTTTTTTGTAGTATGAGCTGAAAACCTTGGTTGAATTTGTTTAATATAGGGATCAGGGTTATATTTCTCTTGTTTTCTCTCCCTAATTCTTCTGTCTATTTTTATTACTAGGGCCATGAGAGTTTCAAGAGAATCAGGTAGATCTAATCTGGCCAATTCGTCTCTTACATTTTTAGATAATCCTAATCTTAACTTTTTTTTTATGAAACCTGGGGATCTTTCTGCCAAATTTTCAACTCTGAAATGTAGTCCTCCACAGGTCTTTTATATTGTTTCAATCCACGTAATTTAGTTTCAGCTGTAAGATGTCTATGTGGATCTTTGTATAAATCGGCCATGGCCCTTAGAAAATCATCAACTGAGTTCAATATTGGATCATTAGATTCCTAAAAAATGTCTGCCCAGGCAGGGGACTTTCCTCTCAAAAAAGAGATAATAGTGAGTACCTTAGTACCGTCGTTAAGAAATGTTTTGGGTTTTAAACTAATAAAGAGTTTGCATGAATTGTAGAATTGTCTATATAGTTTTCTAACTCCTGAGAATGTAGCTGGAGGCCTAACAGGGGTTCAAGTGTGTTATCAGAAGGGGAACTGTTAGCAAAAGAGTTTTTTTAAGTATGCGAAGGCTTCATAACATGTCTTGTCCCAAATAAAATGAAAGTCATGTTTGGTGAGGTTTGTGAGTGGTTTTGGGATAGATGAAAAGTTTCTGATAATTCGAGGAATTTTTGCACATGTTTTTGGAATGGGCCAGTCTTTTATGGCTATAACTTTAGTGTCTTCCATGTATATCCCTGTTGGTGTAATATGATATCCTAAGAAAGTGATTTCAGAACATTGGAATATACACTTTTCTGGATTAACAAACAGTTTTTGTGTCTGTAACCTTGAGAGGACCGTCCTTATGTGTTTTATGTGTTCAGTTAAAGTGGCAGAAAAAATAAGAATGTCATCTAAGTATATCACAACATATGTGTCAAGGAGGTCCCGGAACATATAATTTATAAACCTCTGGAAGGTCGCTGGGGCATTACAAAGCCCAAAAGGCATTACTGTGTACTCATAGAGACCGTAACGGGTACAAAAACTGTTAGCCACTCATCCCCTGAGCGTACACGGATACTATTATAAGCTCCCCTTAGATCTAATTTCGTATATATTTGAGATCCATGCAATCTTTCTATGAGCTCAGGGATGAGTGTCAATGGATACCTGTATTTTATTATCCTTTTATTAAGTTCACGGTAATCAACGATTGGGCACAAAATGTTATCCTTATTGGTTACAAACAATATACCAGCACCTGCTGGTGATGTTGAAGGGTGTATAAAGCCTTTTCTGAGGTTATCAGTGATGTATTCTTTTAGTTTCTCTAGTTCAGGACTGGATAGTGGAAAAATATGACCATATGGAACATCAGAACCTGGGATTAAATCAATTGGGCAATCATATTGCCTGTGTGGTGGTAACGTTTTCTGTCTCAATCTGATCAAAAACTTGGTTGAAGTCAGAATAACATTCTGGTATTTGGTTTTCTGTAATGTTGAGTAATGTTTGTGTTGGTAAACAGGTTGTTGAACAATATGGTGAGACGAATTCTACTTTATTTTCTCTCCACTGTGGGTCGTGTTGGCATAACCAATGTTACCCCAAAATTATGGGGAATATGGGGTATTTGATAACATCAATAGAAAGAAATTCCTGATGTTTGTTTTGTATGTTAACTAATAATGAGATTGTTTGATGGGTTACTGGACCGGTTTCCACTGTTTTTCCATCAATAAGACGCACACATACTGGATTTTGTTTTTCAACAATCCGTATTTTATTATGCTTAACAACATTTACATCAATGTAGCTAGCAAATGCACCAGAATCCAATACAGCTTCAAAGATTTTTTGGTTGAGTCCCCACTGTAAATAAACAGTAATTAGGAGGTATGATGGTTTTTGAGTAGTTAAAGTTAAACAGTGCTCAATATGTTTTGGCTTACCCGGTTTTTGTCTTTTTAAGGATGGACAGTCGGGTACCGGATGATCTTTGGATGCACAGTAAATGCACAACCCTTTATCTTTTCTTCTTTGCTTCTCTTCAATAGATAGTGGCCCCCTGATGAATCTTATTTCCATTGCATCGTCATTGTTTTTTGTAGTATGAGCTGAAAACCTTGGTTGAATTTGTTTAATATAGGGATCAGGGTTATATTTCTCTTGTTTTCTCTCCCTAATTCTTCTGTCTATTTTTATTACTAGGGCCATGAGAGTTTCAAGAGAATCAGGTAGATCTAATCTGGCCAATTCGTCTCTTACATTTTTAGATAATCCTAATCTTAACTTTTTTTTTATGAAACCTGGGGATCTTTCTGCCAAATTTTCAACTCTGAAATGTAGTCCTCCACAGGTCTTTTATATTGTTTCAATCCACGTAATTTAGTTTCAGATGTAAGATGTCTATGTGGATTTTTGTATAAATCGGCCATGGCCCTTAGAAAATCATCAACTGAGTTCAATATTGGATCATTAGATTCCTAAAAAGTGTCTGCCCAGGCAGGGGACTTTCCTCTCAAAAAAGAGATAATAGTGAGTACCTTAGTACGGTCGTTAAGAAATGTTTTGGGTTTTAAACTAATAAAGAGTTTGCATGAATTGTAGAATTGTCTATATAGTTTTCTAACTCCTGAGAATGTAGCTGGAGGCCTAACAGGGGTTCAAGTGTGTTATCAGAAGGGGAACTGTTAGCACTAAGACCTTCTTTAATAATATTTTTTTAAAGTTAGGTTTTCCACCTGGAGGTCTCTTAGACTCTGCAAAAGCTGGTCTACCTTATGGGAAAGTTCTATTACGTGGTTGTGAAGGTCAACTGGACTCATTGTAATGATGTTTCTTTTGAGGTTTGGTATTCTGTAATGAATGCCTTCTGGTTAATTCCCAGAAATTTCTAACAAAGACATTTTATAAACATGTAGCTGTTATTATAAATGAGAATAGTGACATTTAGAATGTTGGACACTTCTTAGTAAAGTTATTTGAATTTTGTCTCATAGATGGTTATAGATAAGTGGTATGCTAGACCACCTATCTAATCCCCTTATGAGTTTTGATTTTATGTTTATTTTATGAATCCTGTTTTGTGAATATCTGCGTAAGGATGTATGATAGAGAAAGTATAGAGAAATATAAACAAATTTTCAAGCAAAACTGGTTTCCTAAATTACTGCAGTAAAATACTACTGTTGCTTTAAGTAGTTAAGTAGACTTCTACAAAGTTAAGAATGATATAACCTTTCCAGAAAATATGAGACCGTAAACATGGAAAGTACATAGGTAGTTTTTAGTTTTAATTCTCACCCAGAATTCTTGGTTGTATGGCGTCTGAACTTGGAAGAGCGGGCAGCAAGTGTGGAGAAGCTGCATACATCTCGAGGCTGCAGCGGAGTCTGAACTCGGAAGAGCGGGCAGCAAGTGTGGAGGAGCTGCATAAACCTCGAGGCTGCAGCAGAGTCTGAACTCGGAAGGTCAGGCAGCAAGTGTGGAGGAGCTGCATACACCTTGAGGCTGCAGCAGCGTCTGAGAAGAAAACAGACTGCAGAGGAAGATGACGTCACACACAGAGACGAAATCCTGGATGCCGATGAGATGTTGGATACAGATTCACAAAGCAGTGCTCCTAGAAATGGTGACTTGGTAGCTGTATGCAGAAACATGGAGCAGCGCTCCTTAGTGGTTTTGTTTGGATTGTTCAGCAGGGTGCTGAAAGTAAAAACTCCTTTGTTTGGATATAATCCAGGTTAGGAATGTTTAGGAGAAACAAGGCTGGGGTGAAGCAGATATAACTTAAATACCAAGCAAGGTATTGAAGCTTAGTTGATCCTTATATATGGAAGAGAAGTAGTGAACACCTCTTAAAGGAACATACACAAATTGTTACACATAAGGAGGACTTTTGTTTATATATAGAGAGAAATAAGATAATGAGGTTTGCTTTGTCTGCAAGCTCAGTCCATTGGATTGGGTTGTGGTTTAAATTAGCAGAAGCAGCTTCTTCATATACAAAAATAAACCTTAAGTAGCAATATCTAAAATGTGGAAATACATTAAGACGAAAACAATTTTACAGCACACTGTCACATTTATATAAGACAACTATAGAATAACAAATAATTTGAATCTATCTTTCGGTTGATTATATCAGAAACCATTTATTGCCATCCCAATCACCTCAAGCCTTTGATAATATAAAAGTCAATTTTGGGAACTTATATTTATAAGACAAATATAGGATGCCAAAAGAAAGATGTAAATTTGATAGTAGAACAAAATTGGGAAGTTTTTACAAATTGTATGCTCTGTCTGAGTTATGAATGTCCCTTTAACAAATGAAGAATATAAATGTATTGATGCTTTTCAACAAAGGATACAAAAAACAAAGAAAATTAGATAGAAGTAAATTAAAAAAATGTTTAAAATTGCATGCTCTCTCTAAGGGGCAGACTATAAAATTTGCCATCTAGACGTGGTTTTCCACACCGGCACTTGCAATTCTATAAAAAAGGGTCTGTCCCTGCAATTAGCGAGATGTCTCTCATAGAAATAATGTGAGCTCTCTGCTATGTAAAAAGTCTCGATAGAGGACGAAGATCAGAGGCAGACCCCGGCATATGTTTAAACTTTAATATTACACCTAATACAAATCAAATTACACTGCTTTCAGTGCACTGTACCTTACATTTGCTTTTTTCCATATGCATAGGTTTTCCTTTTAGAGTAATTAGTTTGTTGAGTATTTTAATAAAACTTTGGCACCTTTTAAGTTTTGAGAAAAACTATAAGATCTGTAGGTCTGAAGTGTTTACAGAATTACGCTTGAATTTGAGAGAAATTTTAAAACACGCCCAGGGGCGTATTTAGGTTTTGTGCAGCCCTAGGCACTCAAAATTCTGCTGCCCCCCTCCCACTAGGTTTTAGCCATTTTTGGTCATAATATTTTTTTAGTCAGGGTGTAATGGGACTTTTTTTCTTTCATGGCACTGCAAAACACTTGAATATACTTGGTTATATATATATGTACCATTTATGTGTGTGCACTGTGCATGTATATATGTACATTACATATACATATATATATATGTATATTTAATGTACATATATACATGCACAGTGCTGCACACACATAAATGGTACACACACACACACACACACACACACATATATATATATATATATATATATATATATATATATATAGTGTGTGTATTTATACACATATATACATTTATATATATATCATATTATAGTCACACAAGTAGAAACCTAGCTATAATATAAGAATTTGAGCACACAAAGTTCCAGACTCATCACTTTACTCAGCTGTGTATAAAGGTCACGCCGTGTAAATATAAACAAAAGCACGTGGGTACAAAAAAATCACATAACGTTATTTATTTACCTTTGAGCTCCTCTCCCTCATCAATTTACTGTCTCCCCCCTCAACAAGTCCAAATCATCGCCTGTATGTTTTATTCGCCTAGGGCTGATGTTGATGACGTTGATAAGTGTCAAGGAAAAGTCTCCGGTATGGATAGGATTAAATGGGCGTGGCTTCCTATGGGTATTTAGTGCACACAGGTTAGGAAGCCAATGCGTGTCTCATATATATCATTTTGCAAGGAAGTCAGCCCAGGGAGTGAAACGATTTTTATTAATCGTATTGTCTGATTCGATAAAAAAAAAGTTTCCTTTATAATCGCCGTTTATATATATAATTTATCCAGCCATGAAAGCCTGAGCATCCTTTACAATTGGTTGAATCATAGGGTAAATTTGTGTCTGAGTGCTGCCTGCATAGACCTTGCAAAGCAGCAGTTAGCTCCAGGCTCACTGCAGCTTTGAAAGGTATACGCTCCATGCTATGACTAAGGAAATTAAATATGGCAGTGGCAGCTGTGGTTGAAATGCAATCTGTCCCTGGGAGCCCAAGTGAGCAATCACTCTACTACCTACCTCGTCCTCAAGTCAAGTCTGATCCGATCAGGAGCTTCGTTTAAGGCACTCTCTGACTTCGGTCCAATCAGGCTATCAGGCTAGCTACAAAGCTTAGCAAAGCACCTGTAATGGCGGCCACTCTTCTTCTCACACCACCGGCTCTTCCTGTAATTAGAGAAGCCTGTGTAGCATGCAATAGTTTTAAAGTGGATTAAGGAGCTTTGTTTAAAGGCACGCTGCTGCTTCTTCAGTCCAATCAGGCAGGCTAGCTAGCAGCATCAAAGCAGTTGCAGTGGCGGCCACTCTACTCCCCACACAAACCACCGGCTCTTCCTGTCTGTAGAGAAACCCGCGTGCAATAGAAGTTACAGCCTGTGCACAGGAAAACAGATGTGATCATGTGAAAAATAGTGCACACACTCCCTAGAAAAATGCCGCCCCCAGAATCTGTCGATTTAGGCACCGGCCTTGTTGGCCTATGCAATAATACGCCCCTGAACACACCCATAGAACACCCATGTTCAGCCCATTAATGATAAAAAAAATTACAATTTGTATTTCATACTTATAAGTACAAATTTCTGTGTGTTTTTTTACACATCCAGTGTGCTTAAATTATGATTTGCGTATTTAATATAATTTATTTCTGTGTAATTTACATATAAATTTTGCATTTTTGATCATATTTAAATTTTTGACAAATAATTATGTTGGCGATTTTTGATGCACCTTAACAATACATTTTTTTCCTGAGTATTTTTGTGTGAATGGTTCAAATATTCATTTTGTATGATTTTTAAATTACGGTCTTCATTGTGCATTTTTGTAATGTAGGCATCTCCTTTCCATACAGAAATGAAGTAAACACCCCTCAGCGAGACACCCTGTTTTCAGGGTAAAAAGTGGCTTTTATATAATTCCACCAGGGAAATAGAATTGGTGAGCATTCTTACTGGTGATCATTCTTATAGAATCTCACCAGCCCAGAAAGCTTTTAGAATCGGGCCCTAAATCCTTATTTGGTCTCTAATATCTTCACACATGCAAAATGGGTGTGTTCCTAGGCAGGGCCGGATTTATAATAAGGCTGAGTAGTCCGTAGAGGGACACCTGTCTCTGCCTATTATAAATACTGGTCAGTCGGCAACATTACGGGAGTGTTTTTTCTTTACATCTATTAACCTTACATTTTGTACTATTTCACTACCAGTTTCTTGCTTCATATAAATGCTGGCACATTTCAGTCAGGTGTACATGACCCAGATGAGAGTTACATAAGCTAATGAAAATGACCTGCAAGAAAACTAATCACTACAGTTTGTCAAGCCAATTTCTTCTGTAATTACATGATGAATTTCCAATTAACTTATTTAATCAAGGTAAGCATTACGAAATCAGGGAATGTTTTTTTTTGCTTTGTTACTTTTTGTTTAGGTGCAGTAGTGATTTGTTGTTACTTCTTGTCAGTATTTTTAAGATGGATAATGGTACGTGCTTCTTTTCAGCTGTTTTAAAGCAATCACAAAAATGCTTCTTAAATCAAGTTTTGATTTTCAAAGGCTTCAGTGTTCTGCCAAATGTCAAAGTCTTTAGATATATCACCTAGTCCAGCAATGTTGTCATGCAGAGGTGGAAAGAATATGTAACTGGTTTAAATTGATACATTATTTTCATGATCTGCACAATTCTTCATTCCAGATGCTCTATAAATTGGAGACATAATAGTCCTTTATCATTATTTTTACATTTGAAAATGTCTGCCAACTTAAGACCTTTTAAATGTATTCATATGTTATAAATATTATAATCTCTTATAAACTATTTGGGAGTTTTTTGAGCTTTATACTATTATGTAGGTGTCTTTACTTCACGGCCAGTATCAAACATAGTGAACTAAATAACTCTACAGCTAAAATGTGCCTTTTTAAAATTCTTTGAGGAACCTCACAGTACTGATGACATTTCTTGCTTAACCAGAGAACTTTAATGAATCAGGCCCTAAGTAATGCATGCACTCTCTTCTCTTGAACAAGTTGTATCCCTAATCCCCTCCCCCGAGATGCACAAACACCTCACTTTTATTAAAGGAGCACTCAATGCAGTAGAATTACATTAACACAATACACAATATCACACAAGAACACAATATCAATACAATACAATAGCACTTACTCTGAATTTCAAACATATTTTCCTGACAAATTTATTTTTTCTCCCATTTTACGCCCCCCCGTATCATGTGACAGACAACCAATCACTGACTAGTATACGTATATCCTGTGAGCTTGTGAACATGCTCAGTAGGATCTTGATCCCCAGGAAGTGTGAATATAAAAAGACTGTGCAAAATTTGATAATGGAAGTAAATTAGAAAGTGTCTAAAAACTGCATGCTCTATCTCAATCATAAAAGTTTATTTTGACTTGAGTGTCCCTTTAACTTGTGATTATAAGAGTAAAGATCTATCCTAATGATCAGAGCTTTACATGTTTTCAGCTTTTCATAAATGGGAGAGGGGATTCCTTATTGTTGACATCCCATCCAAGCAAATATTATTCAACTGCAAAATTAGTAGACATGTGCGATTCGATTCGGTCCGAATCGAAATTCGGACAAATTTGTCGAATTCGGAGATTCGGATCGATTCGAATTTCCAAATTGCGGTAGTGCCGAATCTACCGAATAAATCCGAATCGATTCAAATTTATTCTGTAGATTCAGATGGATTCGGATGGCCGTGTATTGTACAGTATATTAGGTTTATCACTCTGCTATGGGTTAAACCTAATATACAGTACATAATACAAGTGTAATACACAGCACATCCCACCTAACACTTACTGAAAATCCGAATCAAATCGAACCAAATTTTTCACGAATCCGAAAGAATCCGAATGAATCAGAAATGAATTCATTCAATTTCTTCCGAATTTAAATCGATCCGAACCGAACAGAATTTTTCGAAGCTGCACAAGTCTAAAAATTAGAAAATAATTATGTATTAAAAACATCAAAACATATTTTGTATGGGCTTTGTACACAAGTGAAACTGGGAAACTATAAATAATTGTTATGTTGGTCATAAACATATCACCCATGGCATTCAGATATGAGATTTTTTTTGCTTTGTTCCACCCATTAAAAATAAAAGGTAAGATTCCTAAGAAAAATGAAATTCCACAATATTTTTGTGACTTAACAGCAGTGTAGAATTTAGAATTTTTTATATTTATATATATATATATATATATATATATATATATATATATATATATATATATATAGCTAGTCCTTGAAAGGGAAGCCCAGGCAAACAGTATAAAGGTAATTATAGCAATAAACCAATGTATAAATGTGGTATAATAGAAACACTAAGCAGTTTTATCTCCAAATGCAGTGTGTATACAGATTTTATGTTTTTATATATGTATTTGTATGTATATATATATATATATATATATATATATATATATATACACAACCTTATAGAAGTGAATAGTTGCAATAATTACAATAAGTGGCTTTCCAAGCAAGTAAGCAGAGAACGGAGTATATAACTGGCTGTCCACAATAATGTTCAATTATTTCAATATGTGACAGTTCCCAAAAAAATGCCCGCACTCTCGGCTGCTTCTTCCAGGGTGGGATTATCCTCTTCAAAGAAAAAGATCCTCCCCAATTGGTTACTGAAAAAGATAGAGGGTGGACAAGCGCACAAGAAGGCACTCCTAGTGCAGATTGTTAAGGTGAATTAAATCACTATGTGAAGATATACAGATTGCACACTCACGTGATGTAACCTCAATTTCTATGAGGTATCAATAGGGCACAGGTGTTAAAGTTGGTCACCGGTCCTTGTAGCTGCTACTCCAGACTTGTATCCTCCTGTTGGAACTCGTTCAGATAAAACTGCAGGTACTGCAAACCTTTTTAGGGAATAATCCAGGAGGTATATAGGGACCAAGTGGAGTCGTATATAGGTGCAAAAGGTGTTTATTTGAGTATAAAATTGTAAAAACGATTCTCTTATATGTGTGGGTTATCTATTTCTGCCCAACAATGGAACCGTTTTACTCTTTGCTGGTAGTGCTTATGTATTAAACCCTGTGTGGAAGCAGATGCAGGTAACTTTATTTCACTGATAGCACTGTTTGCTATATTCACAGAAATGTATTGCGTTTGGCGGGGGGCGGAGCCTGACGCGTTTCGCAGCGATATTGGCTTCTTCATCAGACTAAAAAAAACTAACTGCCCGCAATAAGTATTAAAAAAAAACTAACCGCCCGCAATAAGTATTTTTTTTAAAAAACTAACCACCTGCACAAAGTTTTAAGAAAAGAAAAAATATACCTAATAAAATTATTAACCCCTAAATATGCAAAACCCAACATCGCATTATATATCTATTAACCCCTAATCCACAACCCCCGCAATGGATTAAACCTAATTAACTTATTAACTCCTAAACCGCCAACCCCCACAATGCAAAAAAACAATTTAATGACTAACCCCCTAACCTAACACCCCCTAAATTAACCCAATTATTACATTTAAAAAAAACTACATTACAATTAAAATAAAAAATCCTAACAGTACTTAAAAAATAAACGGCTAGATTACGAGTTTTGCGTTATGAGTGAAAAAGCAGCATTATGGCTCTTTTTCACCATCGCTGCTATTACGAGTCTTGTAGGTACAGCTGTACCGCACATTTTTTTGGCCGTCACACAACGTAACTACTACACTTTTTAAAAAGTCATTTTTCAATGGGACTTCCATTGCGCCGGTATTACGAGTTTACCTGTCCGGCCAAAAAGTGAGTGGTACAGCCTATAACTGCAAGATCCATACCGTAAACTGAAAGTCAGTAGTTATGGGTTTTACGCTACAAAGCTGTAACATAAAAGTCATAACTAAAGTGTTACAAAGTACACGAACACCCAGAAACTACCTATTAACCCCTAAACAGAGGCCCTCCCACATCGCAATCACTGAAATAAATGTATTAACCCCTAAGCTGCCGCTACAGACATCGCCACCACTATAATAAACATATTAACCCCTAAACCGCTGCACTCCCACATCGTAAACACTAGTTAAATATTATTAACCCCTAATCTGCTGCCCCCAATGTCACCACCACTATACTAAAGTTATTAACCCCTAAACCTCTGGCCTCCCACATCACTAACACTAAATAAATATATTAACCCCTAAACCTAACCCTAACACCCCTAACTTTAATATAATTAAAATAAATCTAAATACAACTTACTATTATTACCTAAATAATTCCTATTTAAAACTAAATTCTTACCTATAAAATAAACCCTAAGCTAGCTACAACATAACTAATAGTTATATTGTAGCTATCTTAGGTTTTATTTTTATTTCATAGCTAAGTTTGTATTTAATTTAACTAGGTAGAATAGTTAGTAAATAGTTATTAACTATTTACTAGCTACCTAGTTAAAATAAATACAAATTTACCTGTAAAATAAAACCTAACCTAAGTTACACTAACACCTAACAATGCACTAAAATGAAAAAAATTACATTAATTAAATACAATTAACTAAATTACAAAAAAACAAACACTAAATTACACAAAATAAAAAAGAAATTATCAAATATTTAAACTAATTACACCTAATCTAATAGCCCTATCAAAATAAAAAAGCCCCCCAAAATAAAAAAAAACCCTAGCCAATAGCCCTTAAAAGGGCCTTTTGCGGGGCATTGCCCCAAATAAATCAGCTCTTTTACCTGTAAAAAAAAATACAAACAACCCCCCAACAGTAAAACCCACCACCCACACAACCAACCCCCCCCAAAAAAAACTACCTAAAAAAACCTAAGCTCCCCATTGCCCTGAAAAGGGCATTTGGATGGGAATTGCCCTTAAAAGGGCATTTAGCTCTTTTACATTGCCAAAAGTCCCTAATCTAAAAATAAAACCCACCCAATAAACCATTAAAAAACCTAACACTAACCCCTAAGATCCACTTACAGTTTTTGAAGACCGGACATCCATCCTCAACGAAGCTGGGAGAAGTCTTCATCCAAGCAGCAAGAAGTCGTCCTCCAGATGGGCAGAAGTCTTCATCCAGACAGCATCTTATATCTTTATCCATCCGACGCGGAGTGGCTCCATCTTCAAGACATCCGGCACGGAGCATCCTATTCTTTCGCTGGCTCTTCAAGAATGAATTTTCCTTTAAATGACGTCATCCAAGATGGTGTCCCTTGAATTCCGATTGGCTGATAGAATTCTATCAACCCATCGGAATTAAAGGTAAAAAATTCCTATTGGCTGATGCAATCAGCCAATAGGATTGAGCTTCAATCCTATTGACTGATCCAATCAGCCTATATGATTGAGCTTGCAGATCCAATCAGCCTATATGATTGAGCTTGCATTCTATTGGCTGATTGGAACAGCCAATAGAATGCAAGCTCAATCCTATTAGATGATTGGATCAGCCAAACCCTAATTTAAAAAAATAAAAAAATAAAAAACTAACATTAAAGCCCAAAATAGGTATTCACGGTTCCTGAAGTCTGATGAAGAAGGTCTTCTTCCAGACGGGTTCATCATCTTCATCCACAGCGAAGGCAGTATGGAGCGGAGATGCAGAGCGGTGTTTCCAGATGTGGCGATCCTCGGTGGTGGCAATCATCAGAGGCAACGGTCCTCGGAGGCAACGGTCCTTATCGACGGTCCCCAGCGGCGATGTGGAGGTTCCTGTTCATGCGATTATCTGCTGCACACTGTAGATTAAATGCAAGGTACCCCATATTTATTGGGGTACCTTGCATTCCTATTGGCTGACATTTTCACATCAGCCAATAGGATGAGAGCAAGTGAAATCTTATTGGCTGGTGAACAGCCAATAGGATGAATAGGATGAAAGCAAGTGAAATCTTATTGGCTCTTCACCAGCCAATACGATTTCACTTGCTGTCATCCTATTGGCTGATTTGAAAATGTCAGCCAATAGGAATGCAAGGTACCCCAATAAATTGGGGTACTTTGCATTTAATCTTTAGTGTGCGGTGGACGATCGCATGAAGAGGAACCTCCACGCTGCCGAGGAGCACCGCAGCTGGGGTTCGCCGCCGAGGACCGTCACAGAGGATTGCTAGCTATATCTGGAAACACCAGTCCATATCTGCGCTCCGACACCACCTTCGCTGTGGATTAAGATGATCGACCTGCTTGAAAAAAAGACCTTCTCCGCCGGACTTCAGAAACCGTGAGTACCTATTTGGGGCTTTAGTGTTAGGTTTTTTTTAAAATTTTAAAATTTTCTTTATTTTTTAAATTAGGGTTTTTTGGGCAATTTGAAAAAGAGCTGAATGCCCTTTTAAGGGCAATGCCCATACAAATGCCCCTTTAGAGACAATGGGTAGTTTAGGCTTATTAGTGTTAGTTTTTTTTTATTTTGGGGGGTTTGGTGGGTAGCCAGTTTTAATGTTAGTATATTTTTAGGAAAAAGAGCTGTTTAACTTAGGACAATGCCCTACAAAAGGCCCTTTAAGGGCTATTGGTAGTATAGATTAGAATAGGATTTTATTTTGGGGTGGCTTTATAAAAAAAAGAAAAAAGGGGGTATTAGATTAGGAATATTAATTTTTTATTTTGGATAATGCAGCATTTTTTTCTGTAATCTTAGCTTTTTTTTGTAATTTTAAGATTTTTTTTTTTGTAATTTTAGGAATTGGTAAAATAATTTAGGTTTTTAATTATTTAAACATTTTGATTTAAATTAGGGTTAATTCATGGGGGTATTAGGTTAGGGGGGATAGTTATTAGAATGTGGGTTGGTGGCTTAGAGGTTAATTGTTTAAATGAGAATTTTGCTTTGTGGGTTTTTTGCAGTTTAATATTTAATATGTTAATTAGTTTATTTGCGTTTTATTTAAATGGCAGATTAGGAGTTAATTTATAAATTATACATTATGATCTTTGTGTTTGGCAGTTTAGTGGTGCTAGGTAAATTGCGATGTGGGGGGTTCTCGGATTAGAGGTTATTAATTTTATTTTTACTTGCGATTTTTTTTGGGATGGCGGAAATATTTGTAAAGAAGTGTCAGTTTTATTATTGGGAGGCGGCTCAGTCTCCACATTATTTATACAGTCACAATGCATAGTGACTGTATAAATAATGTAGACACTGACACTACAATAATAAGCAGTTGTAATATATATATATATATATATATATATATATATAATCTACATACTGACACTTTAAATAATTTAGCATTTAGCCGTATGTATCGAAAGGAAGTGTATGTATAAGTGTCAGTTTGTACGTGATTTATATAACTGCTTATTATTTCAGTGTCAGTGTGTACATTATTTATACAGTAACTATGCATTGTTACAGTATAAATAATGTGTGGGCGGAGTTATAGAATTTGCCCATTGCAACTTCCGAAAATATTTTACGGGCATAGGAATATACATATACTTCAGTGTCACTACACATTTGTGGAAAGCCACACCTCTCGCTTGCGGCAAATCGCGTGTGTCGCTCGCAAATAACCACATCCCTTGCTTGCACCATTTAGTCAGTTCAAATATAACGTTTTTAGATTATCTGACACAGTTAGGAAAAAGCAGTCTGTGAGGAAAGTTGCTGTAGCGAGAGATAACTTTGTTTAAAAGCTATAGAGAAGCCAGTTGTTTTTTTATTGTTAACAGCTTTTTCAAAGCTTTTAGTTGTGATTTAAAAAAAGATTGGCCATTTCACCTCAAAAGAATTTTTGAAAGCTAAAGAAAAGGAAGCTAATTAATTTTATAAAGCGTTTTTTAAAGCTTTAGTACTTGAAAAAAAATGTCAAAATAGTCTGTTGCTATATAAGTAGCTTAGTTAAATAAAAGATATATATATATATATATATATATATATATATATATATATATATATATATATATATATATATATATATATATATACAGTATACCAATTACTGATACTTTTTTTTTATGTCATGACAGTTTACCAAGTACAATACAGACTAATGATTTAAGATCGCTTCTTTATAATTATGAACTGTATCTCAAAAGACGTTTTGAAATAATAAAACAGTTTTATGTGCTTGTTGTCACAAAGTTCATAGAACATGTTTATAAAAAAAATATTACAATAATATATATTAATAATAACAACAATAAATAACAGCTGCAGCAGCTGGGGCTGGAAAGCTACAATTTAAAGGGGTTATTACTGGATGCAATTGGGTTGTAGGGTGCCTATATAACTCATCAATCTGACATTTATACTTAATACAAAGTAATATAATTTAATTCTGACAATAATATTGGGGAAGGAGTATCCCAGTAATACCCTTTGAGAAAAATGCGGCATTTGTATTCTACTGACTCAACAGAAAATAGGGCTGGTCTTCATATTTTTCCAGGGCTGCTTTTTATTCCCAGTCCAGTCCTGGCTAAGGATGTTCCTCAAAGTACAGTATGTTTTGAACATAATTGTGCAAGATGAGAACTAGCAGTATAACAGGCAATCTAGCAATTAGAATCATTTTTCAAAAGTTAGTGACAAATTCTTATTAAGGAACAGAAGCATCTCTGCATGTTCAGCTATAAGTCTGTTTCTGCTATCAGCAAGGACGTTTGACGCTAAGCTGAACAGTATTTCACTTTTCACACTACTGCTATTTATAAGGCATACTATTTTTTATTTTATTTTTTCAATTGAAAAATATTTGGAAAAGTAGTTTTCTCAAATTGGTTGATATTTTAACTGTAGTTTAATTAATATAAGAAAGACATAGCAAATACAGGGAGTGCAGAATTATTAGGCAAATGAGTATTTTGACCACATCATCCTCTTTATGCATGTTGTCTTACTCCAAGCTGTATAGGCTCGAAAGCCTACTACCAATTAAGCATATTAGGTGATGTGCATCTCTGTAATGAGAAGGGGTGTGGTCTAATGACACCAGCACCCTATATCAGGTGTGCATAATTATTAGGCAACTTCCTTTCCTTTGGCAAAATGGGTCAAAAGAAGGACTAGACAGGCTCAGAAAAGTCAAAAATAGTGAGATATCTTGCAGAGGGATGCAGCACTCTTAAAATTGCAAAGCTTCTGAAGCGTGATCATCGAACAATCAAGCGTTTCATTCAAAATAGTCAACAGGGTTACAAGAAGCGTGTGGAAAAACCAAGGCGCAAAATAACTGCCCATGAACTGAGAAAAGTCAAGCATGCAGCTGCCAAGATGCCACTTGCCACCAGTTTGGCCATATTTCAGAGCTGCAACATCACTGGAGTGCCCAAAAGCACAATGTGTGCAATACTCAGAGACATGGCCAAGGTAAGAAAGGCTGAAAGACGACCACCACTGAACAAGACACACAAGCTGAAACGTCAAGACTGGGCCAAGAAATATCTCAAGACTGATTTTTCTAAGGTTTTATGGACTGATGAAATGAGAGTGAGTCTTGATGGGCCAGATGGATGGGCCCATGGCTGGATTGGTAAAGGGCAGAGAGCTCCAGTCCGACTCAGACGCCATCAAGGTGGAGGTGGAGTACTGGTTTGGGCTGGTATCATCAAAGATGAGCTTGTGGGGCCTTTTCGGGTTGAGGATGGAGTCAAGCTCAACTCCCAGTACTACTGCCAGTTTCTGGAAGACACCTTCTTCAAGCAGTGGTACAGGAAGAAGTCTGCATCCTTCAAGAAAAACATGATTTTCATGCAGGACAATGCTCCATCACACGCGTCCAAGTACTCCACAGCGTGGCTGGCAAGAAAGGGTATAAAAGAAGGAAATCTAATGACATGGCCTCCTTGTTCACCTGATCTGAACCCCGTTGAGAACCTGTGGTCCATCATCAAATGTGAGATTTACAAGGAGGGAAAACAGTACACCTCTCTGAACAGTGTCTGGGAGGTTGTGGTTGCTGCTGCACGCAATGTTGATGGTGAACAGATCAAAACACTGACAGAATCCATGGATGGCAGGCTTTTGAGTGTCCTTGCAAAGAAAGGTGGCTATATTGGTCACTGATTTGTTTTTGTTTTGTTTTTGAATGTCAGAAATGTATATTTGTGAATGTTGAGATGTTATATTGGTTTCACTGGTAAAAATAAATAATTGAAATGGGTATATAT
The DNA here is from genome assembly GCF_027579735.1 of Bombina bombina. NCBI lineage: Eukaryota > Metazoa > Chordata > Amphibia > Anura > Bombinatoridae > Bombina > Bombina bombina. Next base: position 959,522,097 of record NC_069499.1, read on the forward strand.
TTGTTTTTTGTTAAGTTGCCTAATAATTATGCACAGTAATAGTCACCTGCACACACAGATATCCCCCTAAAATAGCTAAAACTAAAAACAAACTAAAAACTACTTCCAAAAATATTCAGCTTTGATATTAATGAGTTTTTTGGGTTCATTGAGAACATGGTTGTTGTTCAATAATAAAATTAATCCTCAAAAATACAACTTGCCTAATAATTCTGCACTCCCTGTATATATATATATATATATATATATATATATATATATATTAATATATATATATATATATATATATATATATATATATATATATATTAAGCTACAGGTGTAGAAACACCTTATTTTGATGAACTAATTTCCTAAATATATTCAATATATATGTAATCTAAAGTTATATTTGGAGGACCTATTTGGACAGACTACTGTCCTTAATATATTATATTTTGTTAAATAATTATATAAATCTCTATGTAATATAAATAAGCTACAGATGTAGCAACACCTACAGTATATATATATGAATCCTCCGTGTGTGCCTGCACTCGCAATGCAGTAGGGTCATCAAACAGGTTGCTAAGTCGATAATGCAAACAGTCTTACTTCAATAAGGGACTGCACTCGCTGGGTTTAGTTCAAAGAATGCTTAAATATTTATTGTGGTAACGTTTCGGGGTTCGCAGACCCCTTCTGGTCTGGTCTGAGGAAGGGGTCTGCGAACCCCGAAATGTTACCAGAATAAATATTTAAGCATTCTTTGAACTAAACCCAGCGAGTGCAGTCCCTTATTGAAGTAAGACTGTTTGCATTATCGACTTAGCACCCTGGTTGATGACCCTACTGCATTGCGAGTGCAAATTAGGATGTTGTTACACCTCTAGGTTATATATATATATATATATATATATATATATATATATATATATTAAATAAGTCCGACCAAATAGGATGTTTGTACATCTGTATATTAATTATATACATAGAATAGTAGATCATCCAGATAGGGTTGAGAGGACTTCCTGCTGGAGGTGGAGCACACAGGTAGCACAGGTGTTAGCTCCCGCTCCAGGTACATGCTGCCTGGAGAAAAACTACCTGCCAGCGGTTTGCCGAATTATCCTTGGCCGTGGAAACTCTATCCGGCCTGGATTTGGGATCCTAGGATCCTTGCAACAGAAGTCCCCCAAAGCAGCCCGGTTCGTGCTTGTTGGCTGAAGCACAAGTTTTATTTTACATAGACGGCGGGGCAATACAAGTCCCTGGTCCTATATACAAAGCCTTAACTCACGGTCAAGACGTACCGCATGTGTCAAATCAGCAGGACAAGCAAGTTCACGGTGGTTCTGCCGTGCATATGTGAAACCCCTCTGCCCTGTGGCTGGATATACAGGGCTTGACATCAGTCAACCTAGACTCAACCCAGACTCAACCCAGGCTTAAAATTGGTGCACGTATCCCCTATCTTCACTGCAGAGGCTATTACAGAGACTATTACTTACCCCCGCCGGGGGTCCGGTGCGCCGGTGTCTCTGCGGTGGTTGTTTGTCCCGGTGCCTCAACAAGTGGGACACAGAGGGGAACGCTGTGGATGCTGGGGCTGGGCTCCGCTGGTGGTCTTGGGGAGAAGGATTGTGGCAGCACTTGAGCGCGAGGCGTGGTGGAGCCCGGGTGCTCTGTCGGGATTGCAGTGGCAGCGGATGAATTCTCTCCCCTTCTCTGGGGATCTTCTTGCAGCCCACTTCCGGAGCAGAGCGGTCAGCAGATAGAGTACCCCACACACTGCTCCCTGGTGTAGTAGTGTGTGTTTGGGGCAAAGAGGCGGCTGCAGATCTCGGGTGTGCCCCCCCTGCTTGGAAACTACAGCTCTACCTGGGCAGTTACAGTGATCTGGATATTATGCATCCCTAGAACTACAACGGAAGAAGGTAGATATAGCAGCGTTTGGGCGGCTGGGCTACACAGAATCTGGGTGAGGACAGATCGTTGCTGGTGAGATATTAAACTCAGTTTCTTAAGGCTAATGTGGGTCCATAAATGCACTAAAAAAATACATCGGCATCCTTGTCTGTATGATATGCCCTGACATACTGTTATACACCTCTCCTTGCCTTCAAGATCATTCCTGCTGGGAATACAATTTATGTGGACTGGGTTATTTGACTATAATAATTTACAAACCCTGTCTCAGTTGGCTGCAAACACCAAATAATCTGGGCTAGTTGGTGCCCGCACTTAGACTTTCCTGAGTCAATATAATCAGGGAGATATGAGACTGAGCCTGGAAACAATCATCTGAGTAAATATATTGTGTAGTGTAACACAGGGCTTTTTACTTGGTATACATGTACCACAGTATTATGTTTGACACTCTATAAAATTTTCTTTTGTCTTGATTTACAATTTCCAGGTGCTAGAGTGTTTTTACACACATAGAGATAATATTGCCTTAAACTGTTTAAGATAACGAAATTTAAATCTGTTTAGTCTGCGTTTTTTTTGTTGTAATATATACAGATTCCTGAAATCAGATGTACTGAAAGCAGAGTATAGATATATAAGAGAGACACACAGGTGAAACACTTCAATAAGCTCTATAAGAGAGTTTAATTACAATTCATTTAGTCTGTCTCTCTTGTGTGCTATACTGAATATATGTTGCTATACTTAGTTGTAAAAATTTTGTAGGCAGATAATATGCTTACTATATAAGATAGGCATCTTGATATGTTAGTAACAGAAGCTGTATAGGATAGTCTAATTACAATCTGTCCAGGCAGTGCTCTCCTTGATATATTGCATAAGCACGTTGTGACTATATATATGTAATAGTGAGGTAAAATGCTTAGGACAATTTAATTACTATCTGTTCAGTCTGTGTTTTTGCTACATTGTATACATAGCATTGTGTCTAAATGTAAGGTTTTGAAGCTAGACAGTATTCCCGCTACTTAAGAAAAGATCATATTGTCCACAATTATATTGCTTAGATTATATTGAATTACGCTGTCTATAATATCCTTATGACCTGAGTGCGGGTCCTAGAACAATTTTCTCACTTAGTCAAGTGTTATCTACTAATAACTTAATAAGTTTGCACTATTTTAGGAAGCTTACAGATCCTTGTATCACAAACTAAACTATAAGTCTTACAAATCACGATTTGACTCACAAATTTTTTTTTTTTTTAATTTTTTTTTTCTCTCTCCCTTGAGAGTTCACCGATTAGACATTTGTATAGAAATTCTTTAAAGGGAGTAACACGATAGTATAACAAGGGTCAAGATAGAAGTAATTTAAATACAGGTTTTGAAGTCCCTTGCCTCTGTGTCTCCTCACACATAGTGTTAAGTTTAATAAATAAATGCACCATAAATTTATCTAAGATATTAGATTAGAATATACACGGCTATAGGGTGAGTTTATAGTACACAATAAAAAGCTCAAAAAATATAAATTAGGCAGGGTAAGACCCTAATCGTTCTATACAAAAAGTTGATCATTGATTATTTGTTAGACGATACAGGTTAGGGCTAAGTAAGGGTTAAGTACACTTTTTGGTTAAACTCCCCCTTTTTTTTTTTTCATAAATTTAATTAGTAGTAAGCAGCAGTTTATGGATAGGTACATGCACCAAAAGAGCTCTCCCTCCAATATGCCGCCTAAATCCAAAGATAAGAAGGGGGCAGCAGGACGCTGGATTCTAGCATTGATACTCCATTAGACAAAAGTTCACCGTCTCTAATGGCCAGTAATATGGCAGAGTTTGCCGCCGAGGTGGCAAAAATTCTAACTCCTCAATTCGAATCTGTAAAATTGGAAATTAGATCCGAAATTTCAAATCTTACTGCAGAAGTTAGACAATTCTCCGCAAGGATGGAGGAAGCGGAAAATCGGATTTCGGATTCAGAGGATAGATTTAATGTACAGGAGCCTACTACTGAGGCACATAGAAAAATGATCGCATCATTACAAGCGAAGATTGAGGATCTTGAAGATCGCTCAAGACGAAATAACCTGAAAGTGATAGGCCTCCCAGAAACGTCAGAGTTTCAAGATCTGATGGCCTTTGTGTCTATTACGCTTCCTCAGGCCCTGCAGATTCCGGCTCCTGCTGTCCCCTTTCAGATAGAGAGGGCTCACAGGATAGGGCCGCGTAGAGAAGATAACGAGGGCAATAGACCCAGACCAGTTATATTTAAATTTCTTAATTTCCAGGACAAGATGCTATATCTACAATATTATCGAAAATGTAACCCCTTAGTTTCGCTCTCACAGACTGCTGATCTTTCAGGATTTTTCATCAGAAACTCTGGCTAAAAAAAGAGACATGTCTTTCTTTTATGGCAGATTACAGAAGGGAAACTATAATATCAGACTAATGTATCCTGCGAGATTGGTAGTACTGAGAGAGGGTAAATACTTCACATTGAATAATGTCATGGAAGCAGAGACTTTCTGCAGAGAGCAGGGGGTCCCATAAAGTAGCCAGTAGTAAGCAATTTCTGTGTTTTTGGATTTTATTTTTCTCTGCTGTTGTTTATGTTTGGATCACTATGTATCTGCTTTATTGCGAGAAAGTTGTTGGTTTCTTTTTTTTTTTTTTTTTCTCTTTCTCTCTTTTCCTTCCTCTCCCTTCCTCCTCCCGACCTGTTCACCCGGATGCATTTTGCCTCCTCACTCACAATATACGCTTAAAATATTATGGAAAATAAATTAAATCTTCTGTCTTGGAATGTGGGGGGTGTATCCTCCCCCATGAAACGTAAATCTATAATTAAACATCTGGGTAGATTCCGGCCCGATATAGTATTGCTGCAAGAATTACACCTCAAGCCCCAAGAATTTCCCAAACTTAAATCCAAATGGGTAGGGGAGGTGGTGGCAGTGCCCGCTACATCCAGAAAAAGAGGGGTGGCCATATTACTTAATAAAAACTTGAATTATCATGTGCATAATGTGGAGGCAGACCCGGAAGGGAGGTTTTTAATATTGGAAATCGAAATCAATAAAATACACTATGTAATATGCAATATCTACGGTCCGAACCAAATAGACTATAACTTCTGGTCTATGTTAACATGTACATTACATAAATTTATAGGTAATAATTTAATCATCGCTGGTGATCTCAATCTGATTTCAGATACCGTATTGGATAATTTGAAAAAAAGATCACTGCAGGCGAGATGCAGAAAGGTTCGTATTTTTCATAAATTTTGCTCACAACTAGGCCTAATCGATATCTGGCGCTCTCAGAATCCAGATAGTCGCACATTTACATGCATGTCTTATGCGCAGCAGGCGTTGTCCAGGATAGATTATTTTTTGATTTCAGACTCTCTCCTTGGTTGGAACTGGACCTCACAAATTGAAGAAATTATAATATCGGATCACGCGATTATCTCATTGTCATGTAATATGGCTTTAAGAAATATAAGTGGTATACGCTTTCCCTTCCCTAAATTTTTAAATAATAATGTAAGCTTTCAAAATTGGTTAAAATCTAAGTGGGTCGAATACTCAAAAAACAACAGGAACTACTTTGACAAGATTGAGGTATTTTGGGAAGCCTCTAAGGCTGTCTTGCGTGGGGAAATAAAATCATATATGATTTCTTTGAAAAAGAAATATACTCAGGTAGAGAGGCAGATGGCTAATCAAGTTAAAAATGCATATAGAAGGTATATTAGTAATCCCATGAAACAACATTGGGAGACATATGTAAATGCTAAGACAGTGCGTGATATTCATATAAAACAAAATAGTGTACAGGAGGACATTAGAGCGAAAGCATTGTATGGTGGTCATAAAGGAAGATCCGCAAAATTTTTGGCTAGATTGGTCAAACCTGCCCTAAGGCAAGCCATTCCAGCAATTAAACTGGGTACTGCAAGTTACACGAAACACCCTGACATTGAAAGGGTATTTGTGGAATATTTTCAAGAGGTATTCAAATCTGAGACCCCAAATCCAAGTAAGAAAGCAGAATTTTGGCAGAGGATAAAGGTTCCAAAACTTTCAGGAGATATGAGAAACTCTCTGAATGTTACTATATCTGAAGAGGAGATAACAACTGCAATTAAACCGGCCAAACCAAATAAAGCTGCCGGACCCGATTCGTTCCCCATTGAATTTTACAGATTTTTAGAACCACAGGTGGGACCGGTATTAGAAAAACTATTCAATTATTATTTTTCAGAAAACTCAAGTTGCTCCCAGTACTTCGCTGCCGCAAATATTTCACTAATTTTGAAAAAGGGCAAAGACCCTGAGATACCCAATTCTTATCGGCCCATATCTGTCCTAAATACGGACTATAAGATTCTGGCCGCTATTCTCGCCAACCGGCTGAAACCATGCATTGGGAGTATAATACATGGAGACCAATCGGGTTTCATGCCAGGACGAAATCCTGTTAAAAATATGCGCAAATTATTAATACTAATCAAGTCGTACTGGAATAGACAGGCGTTCCCCAATCAACATAAGAGCATAGATAAAGCAATTTTAACGGTAGATGCAGAGAAGGCATTTGACCGTGTTGATTGGGATCACTTGTTATATTCCCTGGAGCAATTTGGCGTGTCTGGAAAATTTATTGAGTATATTAGATTAATTTATAGCGCTCCAAGATCCGCACTAATTATTAATAATGTTTTATCCCAACGTCTGACCTTACACAGAGGTACTAGGCAGGGGTGTCCCCTCTCCCCTCTTCTATTCAACATCAATTTAGAACCCTTGGCTATACTACTGCGTCAAGAGTTAGAGGGTATTCCACTGGCAGGGAAGAAACACATTTTGCTTCTGTACGCAGATGATCTACTCTTATTTCTATCTAATTTGAATACAGAGCTGCCAACTTTACAGAGTATTGTCGCGGATTTTGGAGAGATATCTGGGTATAAGATAAATACCACAAAATCAGAGCTACTGTGGCTACATAAAGATCCCACATCCCTTATAGACCATCCATTCTTAGAAGTTCCACAAATTTCATACTTAGGTTTGAAATTATCCCGTAATCCAGCGGAATGGTACAAGGCAAATTTTACGGATTGCCTGGAACAATGTGGTAAAAAAATTAGATGAATGGGCTGGACTGCCCATATCTCTTTCGGCTCGAGTGATGCTGATCAAATCAGTTATTTTCCCTAAATTTCTATATGTCTTACAAAACATACCGCTTTTTCTGCACAAAAAAGATGTTATTAAGTATAATAAAGCATGCTCGCGTTTTTTATGGAAAAGCTCTAAACCCAGAATTACATGCC